>NC_079385.1:19472802-19735302 GCF_021018895.1 Seriola aureovittata | reverse complement strand
TAAAGTTATGAAGACACAGACTCCAGAGGGTTCAACAAACACTAATACTGCTCTACTTATGATAACTATAACTATAACTATAACTAGTACTTACAGACGGGCGGCAGTTCGTACTCGACCTCCAGGACGACCCGCTCGCCGACGTTCTTCAGCAGACTGATGATCTCGTCGTGTCTGAACTTGGCCAGGTTGATGCCGTTGACAGAGCGGATGTAGTCGCCCACGTTCAGCTGGTCGCTCCTGAACAAACAGTCAAAACACCAGCTCTCAATCCAGATTAATTTAGGAAAGGGTTCAGGTCCAGACTGGGGTCAACCTGAAGAACTGATCCCACAGTCGACTTGACGAGATCGGGCTTTAAAAATTTTTTAAAGGGGCTGTTTGTGAGTTTTCTCTGCTGCTGAACGTGGGAGCAAGTGGTGGTGATCGTCACTTGATAAGAGCTTCGACCATCTTTGTCTTTATAATACACAAGGTTATAATACGTCCTCTGAGCAGCTACGTCTTAATGACAGTAACGAGAAGGGCCGGAGCTAGCTGGTTAGCATGCTAACTTCAGTAGAAGAAATGACCTGATAGAAACAAGAGTTAACATTCGTGTTTGTTTCTACCTCTGGAGACAGATGTTGGTGAGTAAAGGAATGAACGACTGGTGAGTAAACAGCTGTTAATGCTAACGTTAGCTATGTAGCAATAGCTAATCTTACAAATAGGCTAATAGACTTCATTTTTAAAGCACTTTTTAAAACCCAGGACCTCAGGGTGCTGTCACTTTAAAAAAAAGAAATCTGCAGAACTCAAAATTACAGCATGACCATGTTGAGGTTTTCCTTTGTGATGCCTTCACTGACTCACTGAAATCACACAGTAACAGTGCTTCTTGCCTGTTGCAGGTTGATGATTTTCTTTTTCCAACAGCCAAATGGTCGTTTGAATTTCAAATAAAAAGTCCAGCAACAAAACGATCAATAAAATTTTACATGTGCTATAAAATTAACCAGTGGCCAGAGGGAGGAGGCTGAGATAGAAACAGAACAGACGGTTATTCGTCACCTTGGGTTTAAAGAGCTGGAGAAGAATAGAATTAAATAGAATAGAATAGAAAGTGACATGTTACCTGGCGGCGATGCCTCCCTGTCGCAGGTTTGAAACCCGGGGTTTCCCATCTTTGTCAATGCCGCCCGAAACCGTCAGTCCGAGCGTCGTCCCCTCCTTCTTCATCAGCTCCACCACCGAGCAGCCCCGAAACTCGTCTGCATCACAACAACAACGAGGACACGTGATTGGTTGGAACTCTTTCTCGCCATAAAACCATCTTTTTTTATTCCACTTCATCTTCTTTCCTCCAGTTTCCTGCTCCGACTCTCACACAGAGAAATAAAATAATCATCTGGACAAAGAGAGAAGTGGAGTCATCTTCTATTCTGTCGTCCATCTATATTTTATCAAAGGCCTGAAATATTTAGCAGCGGGAGAGATGGATAGAGAGAGAGAGGAAGATATTTCAGTGCAGATCTGGTACAATGTGATGTGGCTGTTCCTCAGGTGATAAAACAGAGAGCGGGATTTTATTGAAAAGTTGTATTTTAATATTAATCGGTTGAGGCTTCGCCCTCTTTCATTCAGACAGGATTAAGTCATCTGATCTTTGACAGTGACCATCATTGTCTTCTTCTCCTCCCTCATCGTCCTCCTCCAAAGAGGCTTTACAGTGTCCTCTTCATCTTTTCTAAAACACCAGCACCGACTCAAAAACCCAAAATCTTTGATCCTGAAAAAAAAAGAGTGAGATGAACCAGTTTCCTGCAGCGACGGGGGAGAAAGTCTTGAAACCGGCAGCTCACATTAAGCTGAAAGAAGATGAAGTACAACAGAGTTTTGTTAAAGCTGCATGATTTCAGATTTTACTGTAGATCTAAAGTTTCATCTGATACGAAACACAAAGTGTGTCTGCAGCAGAGCTCCATTAGCTCGTCTAACTGCTTCCAAAGATCTACCAGTTCTATTAATGGCTCATCCCTGCCAGTTTCTGTAACTGGTTCACAGCTCTACCAGTTCCTTTGAATAAACTATACACCAATTGTTTCTCTGAATTGGTTTTGAAGCTCAACCAGTTACTAGTTCAAACACTGTACAAGTTTCTCTTCCTGGTTTTGAAGCTCAACCAAAGCCTGTGACTCGCTCTGAACCTCCACCATGTTCTCCAACAGGCTCGGAGCAACGACCCAGTCTCTTGAACTGGTTTCGACGTTCTACCAGTTCCTTTAAGTCGCCTCTCCAGTTTCTCGAACTGGTTCAAAAACCCGACTAATAACTAGCTTTAAACCTGTACCATTATCTCTCAGTGGTTGTGAAGCTCCACGAGTTCATCTGACTGGTTCTGGACCTCTAGTGGTTCTTTAACAGGTTCCAAAGTTCTTCTAAACTGGTTCTGTACACTTCCTGTGACTGGTCCTGGATCTGCTAGCACCTCACCCAGCTCCTCCGACTGGTTTTAAAACTGTACCATTTTGTCCACCGGCACATCAAAGTGGTTCTGGACCACTACTAGTCCCCTGCACTAGTACTGAAACTCTAACGGTTCTTCTACTTGATTCAGAATCTCTACCAGTTCCAGTAAATGTTTTAAGAAGCTGGACCAGTTACTGTAACTAGTTCAGACGTTCTCCTAGTTTCTGTAACTCTACCAACACCTTCAAGTCTCTACCACGTCCTCTAACTGGTACCGAGGTTGTACCAGTTGTTCTAACAAGTTCAGAACCTTTAGAGCAGTAGTTCTGAAGCTCCGGTAGTTCCTCTAGTTCCTTTCTAACTGGTTTAAAACCTTTACCATGCTCTCTCAATGGTTCTTAAGTCCCACCTCTAACTGGTTCCGAACACCCACCAGATCATCTTACAGATCCACCACTTCCTGGAGCAACTGGTTCTGAAGCCCCACCAGTTTCTTTAACTGGTTCCAATCCCTTTACCAGTTCCTTTACCAGTTGGTCTTGAGGTTTATGAAGCTCTATGACCAAGTCCACCAACTGGTTCAGGGGCCGACCAGTTAAGTAAGTTCCTCCACTGGTTTTGAAGCTTCACCAAATAAAGTCACTGGTTCTAAACCTTTACCATTTCTTCTTACTGGTTGTTTGAAGCTCTACGAGTTCTGTCACTGGTTCAGAGGCTCTCCCAGTTCTCTTAACTTGTCCAGAAGTTGTACCAGTTGCTCTAACGGGTTCAGATCCCAGTGTCTGGGTGACTTTAAAGCTCCATCAACTGGATCTGAAGCTCTGCCACTTCCACCAGTGCCTCTTACTGGTTCCTTTACTCCGTTTATAGCTCGACCACATCACAGGTTTGTGGTGGTTAAACTGGTTCCAGACAGATCTTCATATATTTCACCTGCAGTGTTAACGGCTAATTCTGATTACAGCGCTCAGATAAAGGTTGCAAGTAGGACACCAGCTCCAGGTGGGAGGAGATAAACTGCAACTCCAAGCATCTTCCTGCAGGTCACAGATAGAACACACCAGCGAACTGTGTGTGTGTGTGTGTGTGTGTGTGTGTGTGTGTGTGTGTGTGTGTGTGTGTATGTGTGTGTGTGTGTGTGTGTGTGCGCTCTATTTTCAGAGCTGTTATCTTCATCAGAGCTTTATTAGCTCTGCTGGTGGAATCACACAGAGAAGAATCAGAACAAATGGAAAAGGAAACAATGGACACAACAGACGAGTGAGTGAGTGAGTGTGTGTGTGTGAGTGTGTGTGTGCGTGTGTGTGTGTGTGTGTGTGTGAGTGAGTGTGTGTGTGTGAGTGTGTGTGTGAGTGTGTGTGTGAGTGTGTGTTACCTGGTATACTCTGCCTCCTGATGGCCAGCGCTCCTTCTGGAGGTCTCGACCCGGCGGAGTGTTTGGTGTACGGCCCCTCATCTGAAACACAAGGAAACACACACATTAATATACACAGTATGAAACACACACTGGTTCAGAGCTTCTCAGACTGGTTTCAGACTTGCACTGTGCCAGTTCCTTTAACTGGTTCTGAAGGTCTAACTGAGCCGCTAACTGGCTGCAGACCTCGTCCAGTTCCTTTAAATGGTTACAAACCAAGTAGTTCTGAAGGTTCTGAAGCTTCAGCAGTTTCTCTAATTGGTCCTGAAGTGCCACTGGTATCGAGCTCTGAAACCATCACCACTTCTCTAACTGGTTACCAGTTCCTCTAACCTGTTCTACAGCTCGACCAGATCCTTTTATGGTTTTAAACCTCTACCAGTTCCTCTAACTGGTTCTGAGGTTCTATCAGTTCATCTGACTGATTCTGGACTTCAACCACTTTAGAGGTTCTACCAGCGCCTGTAACTGGTTCCAGATCTCGACCGGTTACTTTAACTGGTTCTGAAGCTCCAATAAAAACCAACTGAGAGTTTTAAGTTTTTGACAACCTTTGACTTCCGAGTCCAAACAAACCACAACAGACAGAAACCTCACAGATTTCAGTATCCACCAAATGAAATGTCCTTGACAGGCTCCCATAATGCATCTCTACTCACCATCATCATCAGACGTTGCAGAGCTTCCACTACAGAAATACATCTCAGAGCTAAAGTGCTAATCATTTAAAAAAAAAAAACAAATGGAGAAGCTACATTAATCCTTGAATTAAAATCTTCCTGGCATCACTAACCAGTAATTTAGGCCGTTAGCACCATCGGCTTCAGTCACGCTGCTCGTTAACACCTAATGAAGCTCTGAGAATTAACGGACTGACTCTTCCTCACCAGTTATCTGTCTGGTTTGCAGTGTAAAGCTGCAGCAGCCTGTGCTCATGAATAAGAAACACTCACAGAGAGGTGACCTCATCAGTCCAGGGACCAATCCCTGTGGAGAACACTGTGGTCTAGCAAAGCCTGGACCAATCACAGCGGCCCGATGGGACACCTCCCCGATGATGTCATCACACAGATGAGGCGTCTGACAGAGCGTTTTTGTTTGCTGAGAGAGTCACTATGATGTCATGTGGATCAGTGTTGATGCAGAGATGTGATCAGATTTGAGTTTTAACTGGTTGATCGATCGATCGATCGATTGTCATTTTATTTGATTGGATGAGAGTCATATGTGATGATGATACAAATAAATAAAACCCTCAATATTCTCAGTTTACAGCCGATACACAACTTATATTTACTACAGCTGAAAAACAACAAACATAAAAACTGTTCAAAACTGGAGCAGGAAATAACGGCCTGTAATCAATCAATGTTGAGACGATCGTTTGTTACAGTGACTCTGATGATGTGATTCAACTTTGATAATGAACCCAATTAGAAGAGAAACCATCTCTTCCTAAGTTCACCACCAGAACCATTTAAGTAATGATCTGAATATTTCAATCGTCATGTGATCAGCACATCGGCCACTTTCTTTTCCTCTCTGCAGCTTCAGCATCTGTCAAATACACAGCGTTAGCTTACAGTCAGACTGTGGTGGGTATTTTATATGATTATTTGTGTCTGTGAGTTATTGATCCTGTTTTATATTTGACAGAATCACTTGACTTGTTTCTGACCTTTAATTGTAATTAAAAAGTTTTAGAACTTTGCCGGTTTTTATAGTTTTGCCTTTAAAAGAATAAAAAGGTTTGAGATTTTAGAAATAAATAAAATTATCTGAGCATATAAATCAATTCTTATACTAAACTTAAACCTGAATTAATCCAGGTTTGAGTTAACCCAGGTTTACAGCAGGTTCATATTATCCCTTACATACTGTTCGGGTCAAATTTGACCCGTTTTGACATTTGGCAGCAGTAAAAACACCCTAAATGTCTTTTAGTCTGAAATTTAATGACTTTTCCTACCAAAAATACCCCAAAATGAAAATAATTTAAAATGTTATACTTTAGTACAGGTGCTTCAAATGTTTGTAGGTTGAGGCTTTGACCCGTATCTATTGAAATGGGTTTTAGATCCACAGATCACGGAGCATGGAGGTTTTAGGTGGATCTGGAAACGGTGAAACTGTACATGCCGTGTCTGGTGTGTATTCTTTATGGTTATTTTAAGTGATCATGTGACTTTAACCCTGACATCACAGGTTCAAACGGTACCTGAGCTCATCACAGAGCGACAGCCCCCTTTCTACTTTATTGTTGTTCTATTTTGGTCGTCAGTTTGCTTCTATTTTATTTCGCTCTACTTTATTTCTAATCTGCTCCAGATCTTTTTTTTTTTTCTCTTCTGTTTGGTTCAGGCAGCTGAGCTCAGAAACACAATGACACACACACACACACACACACACACACACACCACACACACACACACACACACACCATGGCTAACTGGAGATGAAAGCCTCCTCCTCCAGATGTAGGACAGCCGCATCTCTCTCTCTCTCTAAGTCACATATTCTACAAACTGTGGTTCGTTATATAATATAAATACTTTTAGCTCCTTTCATTGAGCTGTAATTGTTTAACAAGGTCACACACTCTCTTAGACATCGAGTGCCTGAAACAGCCATTCAGCAGTCATTCAACAGCCAGACCAGCGGCGCCCCTACAGGCGGCAAAAGTAACAGCAGCGGTAAAAACGTTTCCTCAGGATGAGTTGATATTTAACTGTTACTCACCAGGATGTTTCAAAGAAAGAAACTTGCACTGGATTACGTGAGTTAATAATTACCTGCTCGTTATATTTGAGTTTTAGAGAAGAAACTATGAAATAATTCCGCAGGTAAGAGAAATATATTTCATAAACAGCTGCCACACATTATTGATCCACTTATTTATCGGTACATGTTCAATTTAGTGACATTTCTTTTGCACATTGGGTCAGTTCGTCCAACTTCACCCCTTTAGTTTCCAGCTGCACATCTCCACCTAATGTCCACAGTCCTTTTAAATAAAGTGTAAAATAAAGAGACTTATTGCAATAAAAACAAATGTCGACATCAGAGCTTCTTGTCCTCCCCTGCACATTAGATGTTTCTCTTGTATTTGTTATTTTAAATCTGTGCGTGGGAATAAATAAATAAAATAATTGATGAACTGAGGAAACTGAAATATTCTTCTAATGTTGTCTGTAGTTGTACTGAAGGAAAAATACTAAACTGCCTCAAGAGACAAACACACAGACAAAAGAGGCTTCCTGATGATCTAATGTTAAAACTCTTATTATAACTGCAGCTGTGTGTCAGCCTGTTTCCTGTCTGTGTCGTTCTACTATCAAATAAAGGCAGAACACGAATACAAGAATGATAAAGTTGGAAGATCCTGAACTATATAATGTGACGTGTGACATCAACAAGGTGCTTCTGCACATTCAAGTAAAGTGAGTCAACAGATACTGTGGAAATAATGTCACAACAACATGAGGAGTCACAACAAGAGTCTGTGACCTTCAACAGCAGAGGTCGTCTCAGACACACACACACACACACACACACACACACACACACACACACACACAGACCTAATTCAATACAGTTCATTTAATGCTGATTTTTACTTTTCTATTCAGATTCCTGTAAACTTCATTTTCACTCCTCTACATGTTTCTGACAGTCACAGTTACTGACATGGAGGTTTTTACTGAGCTTGTCTCAAGGGCCGATACAGCCACTAGAAAGAGACTCAAAACGACCAGAATAACAAGCAAACTGAGACAGGAAGGGACACGAATCTACAAAGACACATAAAAACGACCCAGACAGACACGACATGTCGCAAAGAGACTAAAAATAACTACAAAGAGATGAAAAATGATTAGAAAGCAGATTAAAACCACAATAAGACACAGAAATACCACAAATAGAGAAAGATATGTGTTACAGTGACTTTGTGTCTGTTTCAGTCTGGGTGTCTCGTCTCAGAGGGGCGGGGGCCTTTTCCACGTCTCTGTCTTTGGTCTCATAATCCGTCCCTGGTTAATGTCACTTTACAGATTAAGATTTTAGGAATAAAAACTTCCCTTCTATAAAAATATGACACAGAATTAATTTACTCATATTTGATCCATCCTCAATAAACCTGCTCAAACCTGTCGCTGGTGTCACCAAGACAGAAATAACTAAACACTTGAAAACTATGAGAATGAATAATATAATATAATGTGTACAGTTCAGCTGGTTGTTTCATTTCCCTCCATCTCTGTCTGGATAAATATTTCAGATTTTGTTCCACTCCATTACAAGGTGTAATCGTCTCAGGTGTGACTCCTGTTTTCATTGGTTATTGCAGCTCAAGGCTTCAATATAAAAATATCTAAATCTTTCATGTGTTGAGGTTTAAATCTGAATTTACCACTGAAATGTGCAGCAGTTTAAATCTTATTCTTCCGCTGATAGATTAAGGTTTTATTCTACAAAACGGTTTAAAAAATTGCGATAAAAATTCATTGTGATGTCATCAAGTTTCTTCTTTTGTCGAACCAACGGAAAAAAAATCACAAATATATTCAGATTATAATCCTATTAGTCCAAGAAGAGCAGTTAATATTCACATTTCAACAGCTGAAAATTTTGTCATTTATATCTTTAAAATATTTCGTAAATGATTCGTGTTTTATCTGATCAGCTGTAATAATAAATTAACACTGGCAGTCGTGATAAACACTTTCACTTTCCTGATAACGGAGCAGTTTAAACACAAAAGGAAAAATCTCCAAACAAAAAAACGGGAAACACCTGAAGCTTCGAGCGACTCCGGACTTTCAGAGAAACATCTGATTATAAGAATCACAGAAACCTTGACACACTCTCTCTCTCTCTCTGTCCTCCTTTCTCCTCTATTCTCGCTCTCCCCTGTTAATACACACCATGAATATTACATTCATGCTCTCGCTCTCTCTCTCTCTCTCTCTGTGCTCACACTCACTCTGAGGGTCTCTCTCTCATCCGGAGCTACCTGCAGCGATCGACTGAATGGATCCATCAGGAGATCGTGTTTAACACACACATGCATGCTCTCTAACACACACACACACACACACACACACACACACACACACACACAACACACCGAGGCTTGGGTCATAAACAACCCTCTCTCTCTCTCTCTCTCTCTCTCTCTCTCTCTCTCTCTCTCTCTCTTTTCAATGTCAGCAGATTACGCCAAATGTCTCTCGACCGTGCAAACACACATGCAAACATGCTTATCCTACCGTCACACACACACACACACACACACACACAAACACACACATGCAGCCTCTCTCTCTCTCTCTTCCTCCCAGTGTTGGTCTATGTCTCTCTACCTTTGTTCACCCTGCGCAGGATCTGGCAGCGACATTTAAACGACACGGCGATCATGGTGAAGCCGAGCCGAGCGTCGCCTCCCCCCCCTCCGCCATGCAGATGTAGCCGCCACAAACTACACCTCCTCCTCCTCCTCCTCCTCCCTTCTTCTCCTCGTCTTCCTCTCTGACTGACTGACGAATGACCTCCTCAAACAGAAGCCATCATCGAGGGAGAGAGAGAGGGAGCGCTGCAGATGTGAAGCTCCTCCATAAAATGAGGCAGCGGAGGAGGAGGAGGGAGGAAGGGAGGGAGGGGGGGGGGGGCAGAGTCTGCGCAGATGGGAGGATGATGATGAGGAGGAGGAGGAGGGGTGATGGAGAGGCAGAGGGAGGAGGGAGGCTGCTGTGCATCTCGGCTGACTTGTAATGTGTTTCTGTGCAGCTGGATGGATGGATGGATAGATGGATAGATGGATGGATGGATGGATAGATGGATGGATGGATGGGTTCACAGATCAATGGATGGAGGGATGAGTGTACGGAGAGTAGGCTCAAGAATGAGAGGGACGGAAGTGGAGATAAATGGAAGGATAAGGAAATGAATAAAGAGAGATAAAACGATAATTGAAAGGAATAAATGGAGGGAAGGAATTAAGGAGAGAAGGAAAGGAAGGAAAGAATGAGAGAACGAGTAACGGGAGAAGGAAAGGATGGAGGAAGCAAAGGAAGGAAGGAAGAGAAGGAGGGAAAAAGAAAAGGAATATGAACTGAAGGAAGTGAAAGTAAAAGGAAGGAAGAAAACATGGAAGGAAGGAAGAAAGGAGGAAAGGAAGAAAAGGAGGATGCAAAAAAGAAGTATATAAATAAAACAGGAAGAGAAAATCAAAGGAAAAGAGAGGGAGAGAGGAATGAAGGAAAGATGCCAAAAGAAGGAAACAATACGAAAGTAAGGATATGAAAGGATGAAAGGAAGGAAAGAAGCAAAGGAGGCAAGGAAGGAATGGAGAAAGGATAAAAGGAAGTGAGTGAACAAAGGAAGAAAAGGAGGAAAGACGCAAAGGAAGGGAATAAATAAATAAATAGGAAAATAAGGAAATGATAGTAAAAGAAAGGGAGAGACGAACGAGGGAAAGGAAGTAAGGAAAGAAGGAAGCAAAGGAAGGAAGGAAAGAAACACAAAATAGTAAGGAAACAAAAGGATGAGGAAGGAAAGAGGACGAAGGGGAGGAATTAACAAAGGAGGAAAGGAAGCAAAGGAAGGAAAGAAAGAAGGAAAGGAAGTATAATATTCCACTACATTATACAGTGTGGCCTTAAGTATGTGGACGCCCCAGGCTAACTACGGGCAGCACAGAGCCAATAAGGAAGTAGCTGATCTGTTTCCTGTGCTGCGATTGGCTGACAGTGGAGGGGGCGTGTCCTGTTCCAGCAGGTAGTGGTCAGACATGTGGGTCAGTGTTCCAGCAGCAGATTACACTGGATTAGTGTATTAAAGGTATTAACAGTGATGTTACCATAACCCGCAGTGAAATGCAGGTCAACATATTACATCCACCTCTCTCTCTCTCCCTCTCTGAGCCGCTCTCTGTTGGTGTCTCTCGCCCCTCGCTCTGACATTAGAATAGTGTTTTAACTGAGGTCTTGCTCTCTGGATCTGGACTGAACTGTGCTGCCCCCTGCTGGTCACACAGGTCACCAGCTCCACTGTGAGTCTGTGCCGCCCCCTGCTGGAGACAACAACACAACACACTGTGTTTACTACACTAATATATATATTATATATATATATATACATATAAATATATATCTGTCCTGTTGTGTTTATTCTTCACTGCCGTTCCATCATCTCTGTTTAAACACTAGAAAGAGTTTACAGAGAGTTTTATATCCCAACATGAAGCTTCTGGCAAGTTTCCTTCCTAAATACTACTACTTACTACTACTTACTACTACTATTATTACTAGAACTAATACTAATAATACTGCTGACAGAAACATCATCACCAACAATAGCTACAAACACTAAAAAACAACAAAATTAAAACCACTTGTAAAACAAAAACACAATTAACAACAACAGTCATTTGTACTACAAATAGTACTACTAACTACTATTACTACTATAACTATAACTATTACTATTACTACTTCTGCTGCTGATATAAAATCTACTACTAAGAACAGCAGCTACTAGAAATACTACTACCACTGCTGCTGGTGGTATTAATACTATCTGTAAAACAAAAACACAATTAACACCAACAGCCACTAGTACTACAAATAGTACTACTACTGCTGCCACTACTAGTACTACTGCTACTGCTGTTACTAATAGTACAAAATCAAAAACCAACAACTATTTCTAAAACTAAACCATCACTAACAACAACAACAAATACTCCTACTGCTACTATAAATACCACTACTACTGCTACTTCCACTACTACTACTACTACTACTGCTGCTGGCAATACTACAAAAACAATGAAAGCTAATACTATTTACAAATATCACTAATAGTTCTGTTACCACTGGTGCTACTGCTACTACAACAAATACTATTAGTACTGCTGCTGCTGCTGCTACTACTTTTTCTAAAACCAAAGAACAGCAATTACAAATACTACAACTACTACGGCTGGTACTGCTGGGAATACTACCAAAGCAACAAAATGAACTACTCAAAAACAAAAACATAATTAACAACAGCTAATTGAATATCGCTAACGCTTGTGCTGCAAAGGTACAACTGCAACAAAAACAAATACTACTAGTACTTCTGCTTCTCCTGCTACTACAAATACGACTACTGATACTACTACTCCTGCTACTGATGCTAAATGTACTACAACTACTATTGCTGGTATCAGTCTAAAACTACGACTAATAAAATGTCAGATCTACGTCTCAAAGACACTTGACGAAGACTCTTCGAATAAATGTTGTGGCTTGTCGTGGCAGTTCCTGGGGGAACCTCATGATGGCGCCAGAGGAAAGTCAGAGGATCACCACAGTTACTGCAGTTGATCCTCAGGGGAACGTGAACGTCTGAACCAAACTGCATGGAAAATCATCTGATTTCATCTCATTTAAAACCACAAATATCAACCTGATGGTGGCAGTAAAGGAAAAGTCAGACGAGCACCGAAGTCTACGAGGTTCAACTTCTGGGGAACACGAACGTCTGAAATGAAGGACGTTGCAATTCATTTAATTGTCGTGAACATATTCAATTTAATATCACAAATATTAACCTCATGATGGCAGTAGAGGAAAAGTCAGAGGATTCAGCCTCTGGGGAACATGAACGTCTGAACTACCATGTGATAGTTGAAGACCAAAGTGTTGGAGCCACTGAAAACTACCAGAAGTTGAATTTGAAGTTCAACAGCAGGTGTTTATAAACAATGAAAAAAGAAGTAGCTAGTTAGTAGTACTAGTTAGTATTAGTTAGTACTAGTTAGTACTAGTTCCCCCTCTAACTGCTGCTTCCTGTTTACAGTCTCACAGGTGGAGGAGTCGTCCCTGTATGCTCATCAGCTGTAGTAATGGGGTATAATGAGCTGATGAAGCCCATCCTCCTGCTGTGAAATCAAACACCCCCCCAAAAAAAAAAGAAAACACACACACACACACACGGCTGCAGCTGTTTCCATGGAAACAAGCCGATGAATAATTGAGGGGAGAGAGCAGCCCTGCACCGTACAAAGAGTGATTTTGAGAGATGAAAGAAGTGTTCACACACACACTGACACACACACACACACACACACACACACACTCAAACACACACACTGACACACACACACACACACACACACACACTCAAACACACACACTGACACACACACACACACACTCAAACACACACACTGACACACACACACACACACACACACACACACACACACACACACACACACTCAAACACACACGCAAACTACAGGTTATCATCACAGCCTCCAGCATTTCAAAATAACCAAATCAGAGTATAACACTGACAGTGTGCGTGTCAACACCCACCGCCCAAAGTTAAACACGTGGGCTTGAGTCACCATGACATCTCCTTATGTAAGTGCACGCACACACACACACACACACACACACACACACACACACACACTCAGAGTGCTAATAACACTGTTCCAGAGACGGGAAGAGCAGAGGACGGATGTGTAAACCTTTAATTAGCGCTAACAGTCACAGTCAGACTGACAAGTTTCCGTGTGTGTGAGGAACAGATGGGACGATCCGGCAGCACTGTAATCAACAAACCAGTGAATTCTTCTTCACATCATCACATCGGCGGAGTTGGTCCCCGCTCAGCTGAGACCGAACCAAACTCACGGAGAGTTAACACCATTTCTACTGACACAGAGAGAAAATCTTGTCTCGTAATAACGACTTCTGCGTCTTGTAATCCTGAGATAACGTACAACAGACTCACGGGACAGGAAGTGCAGTGATTCAGAACTGGCTTGAAGAATCTGCAGGTTTTTAAGTTTTCTTCAGTATCACAGAAACCCAGTGACAGTTTTCAGTTTAACCAGTAGTACATCAACTACAGGAGCTGTTAATGGAGGATTCTGCTTAATTGCTTAATCTGACTTTTAGTCCTCAGTCTGAGTCAAACTGAAAAAACGCAGAATCCTACATTTCCCATAATGCAACTCAACAGCATCTTGCTTTAAACCCTTTTTCAAAATCGATGTCCAAACTTTGTGATGCAGGTTTTCTGCTAAAAGTCTTGAGCTGAGCAGAAACTTCAAATCAACTTAATTCTCAGACTTTAGACATTTAGTTTTCACACTTTGTACAAAATAAAGTTTGACACAAATATCAAATCAGATTTTTACTAATACCAAACAGATATATCATTTGATACCTTTGAGAAAAATTAACATTTTTGTACAAAAACTTGAAAAGACGTTCTCACTTGAACATAAACATTGCAGATTAAACCAGCCACTACTTCATTCAATAATTTGTAAACACGACCTGACGTTTAATGAAGCTTTCAGTTGGTTTGTTTCTCTTTTTTCATTTGAATAATTTATTTGTTTTTACAAATTCTCTGTAAATCACTTCAGTCAACACTTGTTTTTTTAATGCTCTATAAAAAAATGATTAGTAATTAATTTTGTAAGTGATTTTGTGTCATTGCAGCCTGTTGTTGTTTGGATACTTATTTATTGATGATGGACTGGATGTTGACTGATGATAACTCCATGTTCGCACATTAATTAACTATGAAATCAACAGTAACGAGGGGTTCAGTTCATCTCTGAGTCTTTAATGGTCATAAACGTGAAGGTTTGAGCTGCAGGTGGCGCTACAAGAAAAGTCAGTGACTTGGGTTTCATCATCTTTGGGTTTTAAATGTTGGTATCAAATTTCACATCAATCCAATCAATAGATGTTGAGTGAGTCCGAAGTGTCGGACCAACAGACGACAGCTGATCTGCTGTGTGACGGAGATTAGTCCCATCGCTTCCCCTGAGACAACACAAGACTTTGTGTATGTCCTTCCTCAGCTTCCATAGAAACAGATAGAATAGTGTCACATGACATTTTGGATCATAATGTATAACCGGTAAATGGACTTGCACTTATATAGCGCTTTTCTCGTCTTACTGACGAGTCAAAGCGCTTTATAGTACTTGCCACATTCACCCATTCACTCACATTCATACATCACACAGTCACACGCTGATGGAGCAGCCATCAGGGGCAATGTGGGGGTCAGCATCTTGCCCAAGATACTTCGACATGCGGCCTGGGGGAGCCGGGAATCGAACCACCGACCTTCTAATTAGTGAGCCACAGCCTTTATAGGACAAAGATATATATATATATATATATGAAATTCAACAGCAGAAAAAATACATCCACTATGACCATGAAGCTGAATCAACACGTCTCTGAAAACTGAACATTATAACCTTCATAAGGAGGATTCATGGCTGCACTGTTGTATTAGACTGCATTAGTTTGAGCAAAGCGTTCCTAATAAAATGAACTCTACCTTATTGTGTTTCCTCTTTTTCCCTGGTCTCTTTAATTAAAGAGGAATCAGAAGAGAGAAAAGAAGCATTTGTTCTTTAAATTAAGAAAACTAATTAAACATCGTATCCTAATAATCGGGGGGAAGTGCTCTGGATCCCGAGAGGCCTTCACATTAATTAGGGTGAACTTGTGCAGATTTCTGCTCCACTTTTTCTCTCTCTCTCTCTCTCTCTCTCGTCGGCTCTGGAGATAATCCGGCAGAAGAAGAACGATGCCTCCAGACCAACATGAATCCAGTCGCAGCGAATGGAAAAGTGGAACACTTGGGACTGAGAGTCGAGAGGCGTCTCGCACGTTCACACATGGTGACTATTAAAAAACAGCGAGGTGTAGACTGTTGACGGCAGCCAGAAACACACGAGAAATTATTTTATTTCTTGTTGTTTTTTTTTTTTGCTTTTAACATATTCAGATTCCTTCCTCCCTCATTATAACAAAAATCAGAACCAGGAAGCACAAACAAAATGCTAATTGAGACGCGGCCCTCCCTCCTGCTGCCCGTTTTCCTCTTTAATCTCCATCATGTTGAACACAGGACCAGTTATGTTAATGAAGTCCTTACTTATAAGGCATTAATTAGCAAATTTTTCTATGTCAACAATCTTCACATAACACACGACTGCTGTGAACTGCACTGGTCTGAACTCTGGATCGTGTAAAACATTCGACATCGCTTCATCTCATTAAAGTGCAAATTTATGCGTCATGATGTTTCAGCATGTAATGAGATCATCGAGCCAAGCCGGCCGGGCGGAGAGGAGCACATCTTGCTTCGAGAGGATGGAGACTTCGCATACAGGTGAGATACAGGTGACATCATGGATGGAGGCGGGGCCAGAGGCGTCACAACCAACACCTGTAACCTATATCGCCAATACCACAGTTGATTGGGAATGTAAGGTCGTTTTTTTCCTGAGCGCCAGTAAAGTTTTTCTGAATTGTTCGGTCAGACGCCGTGCGCTGGTGGAGGTGATATGTTGTCGAGATATCGTTGTCATAGAAACAAAACCCCTGTCCTATTGACTGATCAGTAAACCATGCTAATCAATAAAAATGGAGGAGGACAGATGTGAGCAAAGCCGTGCTGATCAGATAATCAAGACACGGAAACGTGTGAAAAGCAGCGTGTGAAGTTTCTCGGGTTCTCTGTAAAGTTAGAAACAAACCTCGTCGACTTTGTGAAAACTGCTGCTGCTGCAAATCTGAAGAAAGGAATTCACTGATCACATAAGTGAATGAATAAAGTTTTTTTAAAAAGATGATGTTTCATGTGTAATTATTAATAAAAAATATTGACTCTATCAGCTTTAAAAATGCAATCAAAGAGCGTCCAGATTAGACTCATGTATCGCAGCCAATAAATTCTTGAGTCGTGAGCTTCACTCACTTCCTGTTGTTTTCAGAACATCAGCATGAATCTCACGGTGGTTTCAGTCTGAAATCTCTGATCCAGGCAACAAAGATACTTGATTTTCATTGGTGGAAATTTCTCTTTTTTTCTTTTTTTTTTTATCATTTTCACTAGTAGAGATTTTCACAAAAAAAATTCACTTATGGCAATAATGTCTGATAGAGAAACTTCACACTGAATCCACCTTTATCGTCAATAGATTCTGGGTGGAAAAGATTTTGGGTGAAAAATTTTCACGCAAAAAAAATTCCAATAAAATATTTTTCTATTGAAGATTTTCACAAAAAAAAAAAACTTTTACCAAAAATCTTTTGAGTAAAAATCTAAAGAAAAATTTCACTTAAACAATATTGTGAAGATTTTCACTAAAAAATTTGATTGAATTGATGATAAAGACGGATTTAGTGTGAAGATTCTCTTTAAGACACCTGATGCAATAAACCAGGTGAACTCGGGTGACCATCATTAAATCAATAATCAATGACTGACTAAAATCACACTGAAAGAGGTCTGAGAAGTTTGTGTGTGTGTGTGAGAGTGTGTGTGTGTCTCTGGGTTAACCAGTCAACCAACCTTAAATCGCCTTCATATAGAATTACACGCTGTACTAAACACACACACACACACACAATGAGTTATCTAGCTGGTAGCTACATGAAATGTCTCCTGGCAGCTCTGACACACACACACACACACACACACACACACACACACACACACACACACACAGGAATACTCTAGTGATTTTTCGCAGAGGAACAAAACAGCTCAGTGTCAGTTGTTCGCACATTAACACGTACAAACGTGTTGTTATGAAACTTACACAAATACAAGTATCCACAAAAGTTATTTGAGAGACTTTCCACACAGAACTGGATCAGGACTATTACTCAATTAATCAATTAGTGGACTGACAAAAAAATGTATCTGTGACTATTTAGACCATAGATTATTGATTAAAACATGTTTTGACATTTTAAAGACACAAGGAGAAATCGACAAATCCAGAAACAATGTGCAGATTCCCTGATGGTGAGAATAACCGTGAGCAGCGGCTCTAATAAACTGCAGTTAATCTCCAGTCCATTTCATTCAGGAAACATGCGAGACACCAAAGTGAATCTTTTATCATGTGCGCTCAGCTCGGAGCGCTCGCAAACACTTTCATCAGTGTAAACAGCTCAGTCGACGGCGAGTTCAAGTCCTGTTAGAGATTTCTCTGGAGGGAGACAGATGGAGCTGACTGAGCTGCGAACAAGAGTTCATCCACAAAAAAAAAAAAGAAACTAAAGATTCCTGAATCTCATTTAAGAGACGTAAGAGCGTGAACTCAGCAGAGAATAAAACAAGTGGAGGAGGGATTCAGACATTTTGCTCCATGACACATAAACATAAATAAACACTTTGGGAGCAGCATGTGAACGAGTCACGTTAAAAACAAGAGTGTGTCGTCTTTGTGAAAGTGTCCTGGGGACAAACTTTGCCTCTGTTTGGTGACTCATTGGCTGCTGGAGAGTTTCTAACACTCGGATGAACATGAAGCAATTCATTGTCTGCAGCTTCTCCACTCTGAGGATCTGCTGCTTGTTTCCGAGTTGAAGCGTTATAAACTGAACATCGTTGGGTTCTGGACGACCGGAAGACATTTGAAGACGTCAGGAGAGGCAAACCGGGCAAACGCTTGGGGTCCACAATGGGAAAAGGGGCCCCCCGACGGCTCCTCATATTGGCAAATTTTGCAGTGACAACTATAAACTCCTTCCAAACTACCTCCAATAAAAACACTACGCAGTCACTGCTGCTCCCCAGAGAAACCGTCTACCGAAGCAGCTGTAAATTGTAAATCAGGAAAGCAGCAGTGGTTGGTTTCTCGGTAACTCAGGAAGTAATGAAACTGTAATATTTGATGGAGGTGACAGGGACCCCCAACAAGTAACCTTTTCCCCCCGGGTCCCCATGGAGGAGCCACCGCATCTATGGTTGTTTAGTTGATGCCCTCATCTCCTGTCAGCTCTTCACTTCCCTCTGACTCATGGACGGAAAAACAAACTGCTTCATAAAAATAAAACACGACAGAATCACTGAAACCAGATCATAATGTCAATCCAGACCAGAAACACTAATCTAACAGATTCCACCTCTTTGTGACAGACTGAGACTAGACTGGAACAAAACCCGGTCCAACTTGGTCCCATCAGTCGTCCCCGGCTCAACAATCATGACGTGTTTGAACTTAAACTCTTCCCTGAAGCTTAAAGCTGCTGTGTGGAGTTGTAAACAAACAAAAGTTACGTTTACACTTTGTGTATCCTCGATGTCTAATGTGAAAATGATTGAAGAAGCTGCTCCGTTGCTCAGCTGGTGGTCAGAGACTCAGCAGGAGACCTTTAATAAGCCCCATGATATATTTTGTCAACGTGTGAAGATTCCTCTGATGTTATTTCTGCCTCAGATATAAAACGATGTGGGGAAACCCTAATATAGGTCACAACAAGATAATTAATCATTCATTTGAATTAAAGGTCAGGTTTGATTTTTAATTAAAGCTGCAGTGAAATGTGACATTTACACTTTTGATTTTACAAACTTGTGAAGAACATTGTGACGTGTTGATCCATAAGAAGATTTATTTGTGCTTTTAAGAACCAAAAACCATCTCAGTGTAGTTTTACATCTCCTCTTTCAGGCTTCTCTCTGCAGCTCTAGTAACAACAGGTCGGTGAGCCAATCAGAAGAGAGGAGGCTCTGGGCTTGGTAACTGCTTCGTTGTGACATCACAAAGTTCCAGAAGTCCTGACGGCTGGTTTTAAGGCTCAGTTTCTGAATACAGGCTGTGTGCATTTCTCTGTGGACTGAGGCTTTGATACTTTCACAGTATTAATATAGAAGCTAGAGCTGATCTATAATCACACTACACATGGACACAGACCTTTACACTGGAGGAGCTTTAAAGTAAATACGTAAAGTGTATTTCTACAGCACTTTAATCAGACATGAGTCACAAAGTGCTTCACAGAGCCAGTTAAGATCATTTAAAATGCAAACACACATCAAAGGGAGACAGTAAAGTATCCAGTAAAATACAGATGAGTCTTTAACTGCTTTTTAAATGACTCCACAGAATCAGAAAACCTTCAGCGGCGCAGGTAGAGCACTCCACAACCTGGGTGCTGCAGCCTCAAAAACTCCATCAACCACAAGTCTATTAATTAATATAGAAACTAGACCTGCTTTATCATCAACACATGGACATCTACCTTTAGACCTTTTAAGACCTTCATGACAGAGAGACGTTTAACACGTGTTTCATGAGTCAAAGTATGAAAGTATGATGGAAACCCAGCGAGGACAAAAAGGTCTATGACTGTGTATAATTATATCACACAGCGCAATAAAAGAATAATGTCTAACGATATAATTAACCCTCTGGAGTCCGTCAGTGGCCCCTGTTTCATTTACAGTTACATAAGTTAATACATCACGTAGAGACAAGCTGAGGAAATCAGTTGAAAGTGCTGATGTGGAACGATGTGTTAATATTTTCCATCATTTATAATTTTAGTGAAAGAAGCATAAAAATTACTTGGAATAAAATCCCTTTATGTGTAAATAGACTGTATCATAGTGCTGCACAAAGACAGAAATGAATGTATTAAACAAATCATCCAAATAGACTCCAGAGAGTTAATTAAATGTGTGTAACCTGGACCTGGATAACTCAATCAAAACATGCTAATTGATGATGACGAGCTTCGCAGCAGACTCCACACACTGTCACATCACGCTTGTAGTTTAAAGATGCACAACATCGTCGTGACAACCACAAACAAAAACAGTCGCTCTGATCCTCTCCATCTACTGTAGTTTCTGCTGCTGTTGTCAGCAGCAGGGGAGGTGCTGCTGTGAATGCTAATACCGCTCTGATGCCCTCACTCAGCTGTTGTCGAGAGTTGAGGTCTGGACTGACGGAACCAGGAGCAGAAACTGTGACAAACCCACAACAGGAAGTGGACTGAACCAAACACAGGAGGTTAAACCTGCGATTAGCGTGAGCGCTCCCTCACATTGTCTGCATTCCTTCCCAACACTTCCTCCCTTGTTATTACCCACAAACCACCTGGCCCCACTGTCACCTGGATACCTGAGTGTGTGTGTGTGTGTGTGTGTGTGTGTGTGTGTGTGTTTGCCCTGTAAGTGACCAGCACTTTGCTAACGACCTTCATCTATAATAGAAGAGCTGGTACTCGTGCTCGCTCACTCAGGACGACTTCAACTGTCATAATCTGTTGATAAGCTGCTCTCCTCTCTCTCAAGACAATAAAACAAAGCCACCCTCCCTCTCCCTCTCTCCCTCTCTCTCTCTCTCTCTCTCTCTCCCGGTGGGACTCACTCACTCAGTAGGTGTGTGTTGTACTTGCTGGTGTAGTAGTAAACGTCTTCGTAGCCTTCCTGGTAATCGTCGTCCGCCCGGTACCTCCTCCCTCGCCTCCTCCTGCCCAGCAGGCGCAGCAGAGCCAGGAACCGCTCCATCATCACCACCAGCACCCCCCCACCCCCACAAACCGGGGTCCGAGCAGAGCAGTGCAGAGCAGAGCCGAGCCGGGCCGGACCGAACTGGGCCGGGCTAAGCTACGAGCTAACAAGCAAGGCAAATAACGAAAAGCGCTAACGGACAGCGGTATTCCACAGAGGGAGAGAGAGAGAGAGAGAGAGAGAGGGAGATCAGGTTTCCTCCTCCTCGTCCTCCTCGCTGCTGCACGCGCACACACCTCTGGATGTCACACACACACACACACACACAGACACACACACACACACACATTAGCAGGCATGTAACACGCACTAACTCACTCACACGCTCTTTGTATTCTCTCCTCTCTCTCTCTCTGCAGCCTCCCTCTCCTCTCCTCCTCCTCTGTTCTCATCTACTTCTTTCGGCTGTTGGTGCATCTAGCCGGGCTCAGCCAATCACAGGGCTCGCTGCTCCCTCTCTCTCTCTCTCTCTCTCTCTCCCTCACACACACACACACACACACACACACACACACACACACACACACACACTCAGCTGGCTTTGCTCACTCGCTGCTCTCGCCCCTCTAACACACCACTCCTCCATCTCAGTGCTCCATTGTGTGTGTGTGTGTGTGTGTGTGTGTGTGTGTGTGTGTGTGTGTGTCTGCACTTGAAGAGTCAGCAGCCAGGAGACCGGCTCCTTTCCTTCATTAGCTCCTTCCTTCCTTTGTTGCATCCTTTCTTCCTTTGTTATCCTTCCTTACTTCCTGTCCTCTTTATCCATATTTGCTGTGTTTCCTTTCCTACTCTCCTCCTCCTGGTTCACATACATACACTTCATACCAGTGAGGGGGAGGGGAGAGCTCTTCAGGCATGTGTGTGTGTGTGTGTGTGTGTGTGTGTGTGTTTGTGTGTGTGTGTGTGTGAATTCCAGAGAGTGGTCTGTAATTGAACACTGAGGGAGGAGAGGCGACAAGGATGAGAGGAGGATGAAACTAGGAAGGAGGAAGTAAGGGAATAAGAGGAAAGGACACTAGTAAAGGAGAGGAGGAGAGGAAACTGTAAGAGGTGATGAAAGGAAAGGAAAATAGGGAAGGAGTAAAAACTAGGACAACAGGGGGCGAGGGGATGAGAGGGATGGGAAGGAAACTAGGAGAGGAAGATGAGAAAGAAGATAAAGGACAGGAACAAGAGGAGGGAGAGAAGATGAAACTAGGAAGGAGGAAGTAAGGAAAGAGGAGGAGGAGAGGACACTATAGGAGATGAAGTGAGGGGACAAGAAAGGAAAGGAGACTAGAAAAGAAGAGGAGAGGAAACAAGGAGAACAGGAGGCGATGAATGGAAAATAGGAAAGGAGATCAGATTAATGAAACCAGGAAGTGAGGAGCGACTAGGAGGAGACTAGGAGAGGAGGATGAAAGGAAATCAGCTGATTGTGGAGGGAAACTTGAGGACCACATGGTCCTGGCTCTGCTGGAACCGTACAGGTCTCTTGTGGATTAGCTGAAATGTGGTCTCAGTCTTTAGTAACCGCTCTCTCTAACAGTCTCATCCTCGTTACTGTGGAGGCTCGTTTTATCACCCGGCTCCTCCAGCTGCTCCTGGAGGGGACGCCGAGGCGTTTCCCAGACCAGATGGGAAACATGATCCCTCCAGGTGTTCTGGGTCTCCCCCCTCAGAGGCCACAACACCTCCACAGGTGAATCCTGATCACGAGCTGAATTCATCAAGGGCTTATGTGTGAATGAAGACAATTACAAACCAGACAGACTGAGGTCAAAGGGGATGAGACGACAAGCAGCAGCGGGCCGAGCTAACAGGCTACGAGCTAACAACAGAAAGCAGCTAACATTATAAAGTATTTAACTCAGTGACACCGGAACATATTTCCACGTTACAACTTCCTGCGCAGCCACAGCTCAAATCCAATCAACTCAAAACTCAAATTTATTTACAGAGCAAACAGCTGATCAATTTGCTGCTCAGCCTGTGAGTTCTGATTTTATTGTTCTAGAAAAGTTTCTAAAGTTGTGTTCTTCAAAGTCACGGGTAAAATGTGAACACAAACAAACGCACAACTCAGCATCAATGAAGTTTCCAATCATAAATAAATGAGTAATAAATATTGACTGGGGTTAAAATGGAGCAATTTCCTTTCACGGAAATAATAAACGATAATAATAAACAAACTAAAATAAAGTTTCCCAGAAACTTTAAAGAAATGATCATCAAATAACGTCATCATTGTTTCGGGCATTTTTTATATCTAATAATATAACACGTATCTTATCTAAAAATTAAGAAAATAATCAATATCTATAAGATTCGTTGTTTCATGACATGATCTGTTATTTATGATTTATCACTTTCTTACATTTTAGTTCTTATTCTTCTATTTTACATTTGCTTTGTCTCTGTCTGCAAATAAAAACTCTTCCTTACTTTATTGATTCCCCAGGGAGAGATGAGCTCACGTTACAGTTGCTCCCTGGAGAAGTGCAACAGCAAAGAGTCGAGAATAAGAAGATTATAAAGATAAAGATCAAATGTAAAAATATGGCCTTATACTACGATATATGACAAATATATGTATATATAGGAAAGAGGTGATAGTTAAAATAAACAATATAAATATAGATGCAGCAGTAAATGTTGTAATTGCACAGTTGAAAATTGCGCTTCTTTTTTTACTTTGATATTTTACATTTTGGAGAAACTACTTCTGTACTTTTACTTCTTTTAGTGTTTTTACATTGTTGTACTATTAATATCCCCCCCAACCCCCGAGCCCCCCCCCCTCTTTTCCTAATCCATTAAAGTTGGCAGCCATCACTGATCCATGTGGGAGCTCCTGACTGGCAGAGAGCAGAGCTGATCACAGACACTGTTACTGTAGGTTTCATCCGAACACTGTCACAGACAACAGCGACGCTGGTCGTCATGTCAACGGTGAGAACACCGAGCCGTCAGGTTCCTCACCGACGTTTTCCTCCTCACATCAGAGTGAGATCAACATCAGCTTCACTCAAGAAAGAGTTCAATGTGGCTCAGCTGTTCAAACACACACACACACACACACACACACACACACACACACACACACACACACACACACACACACACACACACACACACACACACACACACACACACTGTTTGTCTTCCCATTGCCACTGAACTGGTTCAACTGCACACACACACACACGCACACACACACGCGCACACACACACACACACACACTGTTTGTCTTCCCATTGCCACTGAACTGGTTCAACTGTACACACACACACACAGGCACACACACACACACACAGGAAACAGACTATACTTGTTTGTGTGTCCTGAGGTGGGATGAAACACACACACATTAAATCACTGTGAACTCTGACCTTTGACCCCTGAAACTGACAGAGACAGTGACTGACAGCTGGTCTGCAGGGTGTACAGTGACAGTTTGGTGTGTGTGTGTGTGTGTGTGTGTGTGTGTGTGTGAGAAAGAGATGACCTCTGACCCCTGTCATGTCCTGACAGCTCTTGTATCCCACGTTGCACCGACGCCTGACAGACGGAAAAATGCTGATGGAAATATGACAGGCAGCGACACACACACACACACACACACACACACACACACACACACACACACACACACACACACACACACACACACACACACACACACACACACACACACACACACACACACACACACTACCCTGTTGTGTCTCTTTGTTTCTCAGGGTCCGACTCCTCTGACGTCTTCACTTCATTATTATTTTCCAGCCTCTTTTTGCTCAAATCAGACTTGAAAACATTTTATAATCAACATCCCTGACAACAGGAAGCCAGAAACAATATCTCTGACCTTTATGAATTAAATTTAAGACATGTCGACGCCATTAAAGAAACTGAACTCACTGCTCGTTAGAGCTTTTCCTAGACTCGCAGGGGGGCTGAACAAATAATCAAAAATATTATCAAAAGAGCAAAATCCAAATCACAGGAGCTGCAATTTTCAAATGTGCCACAACAACAGACACAGATGAAGCATCGTGCTGCCACATCACATTCTCCCACGTAAAGGAACTTGATTGAAAATGCAAAAATGAGCGTTCAAACTCAAATCGTTAAGATTACTATTTTTGCCAATGGTTCAGCTCTAACCTACAGAAGCTCTGACGATGGTACAGCGGCATTTATTGATCTTTTGTGATACTAATCTATTGATATTAAACTGAATCTATTTGAGTTTCTTGCTCTAAACAACAAGACGTCAATAATAATACTAGTTTAATACTAATCATTAATATAAATATGACACTAACTGCATGTGACAGAAACTGATTGAACCCATGGACGGATTTTGAGACACAAAACCTCTGTTTTTTCTCCCTCTGTTGTCATTCACTTTGTCAATAAAGACAATTTAAGATTCAGACGGAGCCACGAGCCGAGCCGAGTTACCGATCATCGTTTCATCATTTCATCATATTGTTTTTCACTCGGTGCAACCTGCAGGTTGGTCACGTGCTGAAGTTAGATTTGCTTTGGCGTTAGCTCGGGACAGCGGGGGAGGAGTCACCGCAGGAGGCGCGACTACACCTCCCTCACCTGTCAGTCATCCCTGAGGGCTTCAGCGCCCCAGAATCTGCCTCACAAACACCTCATACACACAGAGCTGACAGCCGGGCAGATGGTCGAGTCACATCCACTGACACAGGCAGAAAGACAGAGAGAGAGAGAGAGAGAGAGAGAGAGAGAGAGAGCGCTGCTGCTAAAAATGACAAGTGTAGGTTCATTTGCATATCGCTCTCAGGCCTCTGCTGCTCTGTAACACGATTGGACGCCCTGTTGGTGTGTGTGTGTGTGTGTGTGTGTGTGTGTGTGTGTGTGTGTGTGTGTGTTATTGCAGAGAAGCATGGAGAATCAGATTATACAAACACACACACAAACACACACACACACACACACGCACACACACACACACACGCACACACACAGTTTATCCTCTGACTCCCCCTCGTGGTCACTCAGTGTAACTACAGCCTTCAAACACATCAGTTGCATTCAGAGGTCTGAAGAAAAAACTGAAAATTTCAGACGCTTCAAGAGGTCAGAGTCCGGCTTTAAAAAAAATAAAAAACACCCACGATTCACCGGGGCAGAGAGGCAAACAGAGAGACAGTGATTGATGAAGCCTGAGGGCAGAGCGAGACAGACAGAGAGACCTAGAAACAAACAGAACAAAAGAGAGAGAGAGGAGTGAATCTATGGTCTTAATGGACTGCTGAGTGACTGACCTTGATTCTTAATGGACACACACACTGACTCACACACACTGACTCACACACACTGACTCACACACATTGCATTGACTTCCATTCATTCCCTGAAGGCTGAGTCCAACCTGAACCTAAACTGAGCGAGAGAAGAGGACAAACAGCTGGACAACAGCTGGAGACAAACTAAAGGACACAACGTCTCCTGTCAGACACACACACACAGACATGTCAGTGACAGTCATAACAATTCATGATGAGGATGAGGTAAGACGGAAACCCAGGAGGGACAATGAGGCCGAGAGTTATTCACAGGAGCCGTGACGTCACAATAAAACTGTGACGCTGATCATTAATGACACAAACTGATCAGACTCATGGACGGATTATGAGACAACAGCGCTGAGAACAGTCGTGGAAAAAAGGCCCCCACCCTTACAACATAGAAGCAACTACAAGCAGCGCTCACCGAGTCAATTTCCATCTCTTTACGTCTCTCTGTGATCGTTCTGAGTCTCACTGTATTGATTCTGTGTCTCTTTGTGATTTTCATTGACTTGCCAACATTAATTGTAACTCTGACGTCACTTCAAACAGAGGCTCCGGTCCAGGGCCCCGCTGAAGCCCTGGGTCCCTGGGCCTGCGCCCAGTCGACCTGCTCAGTAAACCATCCACCATCATACTGCGTCCTCCCATCACCAGGAATCTGGACTCCTGAGTTAAACTCACCAAGATTGAAAAAGCAAGTATGTGAATGTGACCTTGTGTCTGTTTTTAAAAGCCTGTAGCCGAGTGAAGCAGAAAACAACTTCCATTTCTCAAACACACTGTTGGTAAATGTTTCTCTGGAGGAGAAACCAGAGGACGTTTGAATAAAGTCCAAACTTTCTAAACTCATTCACACCGAGTCTCGATGGGCAGAACCAGCATGAATGATGAAGTCAGATTTACACTGAATCCATATGTGTGAAAAGAGGGATTTAAAGTGGACAGACACTTTGTTAAAGCAATGACAGACTGCAGTGTACCGCTGAAATATTATTTCTAATACTCCCTCTTCTACCTTACTCAAAAGACAGAACGAAAAAGACTTATCAGACAAATGCAGCTGGCGCACACACACACACACACACACACACACACACACACACACACACACACACACAACACACACACACACACACACACACACACACACACTGTGAGCTTCTCAAGCACAATAATGGATAAAACACATCAGAGAAAACAGTGGAAATACTCTCCTCTCTGTGTCGCTGCAGGTTTCAGTGTCAGACCGACTGCTGGACTGTTAGAGACACACTGAGATATATGTGTATGTGTGTGTGTGTGTGTGTGTGTGTGTGTGTGTGTGTGTGTGTGTGTGAGAGAGAGAGAGAAAGTGTGTATTAATAATTGTTTTGTGTTAGTGTGTTCATGCTGGGCTTATCCAAGTAGAAAATGAGTGTGTATGTATGATGCCAGCAGCTTGGCTGTCCACCTGGACGCCGCCCAGGGCTGAGTGTGCTATTGTGGCTGTGTGTGTGTGTGTGTGTGTGTTATTGCGGTTGTGTGTGTCAGCCTGTAACAGATGAAGGACAGTAAAGCAGATCCTGATCCTGAGTCTGTTTTCTATTCTGTTGGCTCCCATTTCATTAGTCTCAACCGTGAGCTTCATGACTGAGATCTGGAAAATGTGCCGACATCTTTACAGCAGAGAAACAACACAAACACCCTCAACACTGACTGAACCCAGGAGCATGTTGATTAGCACGATTGATCTTTTTTTTTCAGAATTAAATTAAAAAAACAAAATACAAGAACAACAAATTGGAAGAAAATGGTCCAATTCTGGTGTTTACAAAGTCTTTTTTCTTTTCATTTTTCCTTCATGTATTGAAGAATGAAGGTGGTTAGTCAGGTGTCATGGAAGTAAAAGTAAATATTTCAAAATAAAAGCCAAGAGGACAGAATGGCGATTTTACAAAGCGTAATCACACTGCACCTAAAGTGAACCACGATACGGTCCAGCCCAAATATCGCGATATACGATATTATCATATTATTATATTGTTGTGTTTTATGCTTTAGGTGTTTTTTTCAGGTGTTAAAACTAGTAAACTTTTTTTGTTTAATATTATAGACATTTCTGGTGCATCATATCAAAAACACAAAAATGGCGTTGCCACAATCCAAATCCAAAGAAAGGAGTAATTCACCTCTTTATGGTGAATTATGTCGATTATAATATATATCGAATATCAAGATATTTAATATTATCAAATCAAGCCTAGCTAAAATCTACATGTGCGCACAACAAATAGAATAAGCAACGCAGACCAAATAAATTCAGCAGATATACACATGCTAATATAAAGCGCAAACAAACAACTGAAACAATGACTGAAATTTAACCATATTTGTTTTGGAGGACATTTAATGCTGCAACATTAAAGTAGTAGTACTAGCAGACACTTGAGGGAATTCTGTAACACTATAACTTTCACCTCAGTTTTCTCTTTTCCAAAGATTAACAATTAATTCGGTGAGTAACCTGTTGTTAAATGATTAAACAAGGCTGCGGCCGCCAATGTCTCGATAAGGAGTGAAGAAGACAGGGTTGACTAACACTGATGTAGCTATTCTACACATGTACTGTAAGTGCAGTGAACAGTTTCCATTTGTTTGTGGGATTACTGTGGGATGCAAAAATTTCTGTGTATTCACTGTAAGGTAGGGAAAGAAAATAAATGCCCAAAATCCAAATAAAAAAATGTAATCTTGGTTTATGCCAAATAAACAGAATAAATACATAAATAAAAGATAAATAAATAAACGTTTTCTTGTTGGAAGAATATTTAAATGTGTAAATGTTCCATATCTTTCTCCTGTGTTCATTTTGAAGTGCTGATCCATAAGAAGATATAAATGTGGGTCTAAGAACCAAAAACCATCTCAGAGTAGTTTTACATCTCCTCTCTCAGGCTTCTCTCTGGAGCTCTAGTAAAAACAGGTCGGTGAGCCAATCAGAAGAGAGGAAGCTCTGAGCCTCTCTTCTGATTGGCTGACTGTTTTCTGAGTGATCCAATATAAATACAGCAGATCTCAGGTAAAAACACTCAGAGAAACCAAATCCTGCAAGGTTTGGATGGTGGGTTCAGGTGGGCGGGGCTTGAGGCGTGGCTGAGGAAGGTTGTGACATCACAAAGTTCCAGTCCTGACGGCTGGTTTTAAGGCTCAGTTTCACAGTATTAATATAGAACCTAGACCTGATCTATAATCACACTACACATGGACAGAGACCTTTACACTGGATGGAGCTTTAAAGAAAGTGTTTCGGTTGCATTTTGGATGTGAGGTTAACTGCTGAGCGGCAGCCTGAAGCTCAGTGTGGAGAAATGCTGGTTTCCAACTGCAAAAAAAATAAAAATAAAAAAATACTGTGACTCCCATAGTGTCGGAACAACACGTCCAACTGCTACACAGTCATGTAACATTCGGGTGTCCCTATACTTTTGGCCGTGCAGGCAGCACTGCAAGAGCTCGCACTGTGTTGCTGTGTGACACAATATTTGCACACACTTGAAACACACACATTTAACCGGATAAAGTCAGAGTGATATACACAATGACACACACACACAATCAGCAGTTTGTTCCACAGAGTCATGGTGAGAAAGAGACATAGACACAGACAGAGGAGAGAGAGAGAGAGAGAGAGAGAGTCTCTTGGTAAAATGTGTCAGAGACGATAGGGATAATACATTAAGCTGAGGAAAATGGATGTGTACATACACACACACACACACACACACACACACACACACACACACACACACACACACACGCGCACACACACACACACACACACACACACACACACACACAGAGTCAGGTCTGCTTCAATAATCCTGAGGACAAAGATGAGCAGAGTTCTGACATCAGCACCTCTTAAAGGACAGTGTGAGTGTGCGTGCGTGTGTGTGTGTGTGTGTGCGTCTGTGTGTGTGTGTGTCGGCTGAAGAGAAAATGGTTTGTGACGTTGTGTGTCACTGTGTGTCTCTCGGTGTGTGTGTGTTTGTGCTTGAGCCATTTTCCGTGCTTCTTAGTCAAAAAGCTTAAAACGGTGGGATGATGTCATGCTGACAGACACACACACACACTCACACACACACACACACACATGCACTCACACACACCCTCTTGTGCGTCACTTCTTTTTTTACTGTATTTACATTTAAAATGTGACTATAAAACTTTATTAGCTGAACCTCTTCAGTGTAATGCAGGTGTTCAGGTGCCTGTAATGTTCAGGTTTGTCATACAGGTGTAACTGTAGGGCTGCAACTGATCATTTTCATTATCAATATATCTGCTGACTATTTTCTCAATTCATGTTAAAACAACCTCAAAAATATTCCATTTACTGTCAGTTATGACAAAGAAAATCAGCAAATATTCACATTTAAGAAGCTGCGACCAGTTAATTTTTGACATTTTTTGCTTAAAAATTTACTAAACAAATAATCAATTTAAAAACTGTTGCTCACAAATTTTAAAAATCAAGGTTTTCTGCATCAAAACAATCTACTTACATCCACCCACTCATGCTGCTGTTATTTGTGGCAATTTGGAAAATGAAATACAGTTTAACTGCCAGTGTTTACATTGGTTATAACAGTTTGGACTGACAGCAGTTCAACCATTTATTCATTAGTTATTGATTTTTCTACATTTAGCTAGCTAGTTTATTCATTACCTTTAGCTACGTTACTGGATATCTAAGTGTTTAACATATCTATTTCAATGAATGACTTGTAGCTAACTGCTTAGGCATCTCTCCTCGCTTGCTAACTAGCTTTAAGCGCTCTCTCTCAGTAGCAACACATACATGTAGCTTCAGGTGTTACAGCTAACTCAATATCTTTTCAAGTTAGCTTAGTTTCTACACAATCTCTCCATCCAACCCGTGGCAACTGCGGTAGCCTATTACCCCCTGGGGTTAAAGTGCCCTTGGTTGGGAGTCACTGAACTAAAAAATGAAATATATAATTTATAAAGAAATGACAGACTGTCCAATAAAACGGCTCTAATATGTACAGTACGACTGAAGCAGCACTCTGCTCAGGACACAGGCTGCAGTTGTCAGTTTCTAACTCTGTCTGGATGACGGTGGCGTGTTTGTGGGAAGGACACTCCTGTCGAGCTGCAGACAGCAGAGGTCTGGCCACGGCTCAAACTTTCACTGTGGCCTGAAGGCGGGCAGGTGCTGGTCCCTTCTGGACTTGGCAGGTAAGAAACCAGGGTCGTGAACCCGACGCTGTCAGCATCAGCATGCTGTAAAAACCTGCCTTGGGTGTCCATGTTTTCCTCAGCGTGGTTTCAAGGAGCGTTTTGAAGCCCGAATGTGTGATAACAAACTCCTTATAGGCAAATCTCGACACTCAGCGGCCATCTTGGCAACACCCCCAAGCAGTTATTTTGGGCTAACAAGACCAGGGTTCTATTTAAATGGATGGGCAGAGAGCCATAAATGTGCTTTCAGTGGTTACTGGGAAATAAAAACTGGAAATGTAGACACACCAGTCTAATCTGATAAAAAAAAAAAAAACAGGTTTCATCAGATTTGGTGAATTTTTAAGGTTTAAAAGGTTTTTCTCCGCAGGTTTTACGTCTACTGCAACAATACGATTGGTTTGATATGTTTCCCGTTCAGCTGTTATAAAGCAGATGATGGCTTATTGGCGAAAGGGGCGGGACATATGTCAACTTCCATCTTTAATGTTCAACAAAATTTAATCAGCAACAATTTTGATTATCGATTAACAGTAGAATTTAATCTGTTAATCAAGAAGACAAAACTTTGCTGATTCCAAACAGATGATTTTCTTTGTATTCAGTGACAAAAAATTTAATATCTTTGAGTTTTGGACTGAAAATTTAAAAATAAAAGAATAAATGAAAGAGAAAATGGATAATAATTGGATAATGATTTATAATTCTAATCATAACTTTTTGTATATAGCACCTTTTAAAAACATAATTTACGAGCAGGAAAGAAATAAGGTAATCAGGGCTAATGTTAAATGTTAAAGGCCATATGGAAAAGGGAAAATGAGAAAGAGATGGAGGGAAATGGAAAAACAAAAATATATAAGTTTTCACTTTCCTTCTCAATCAGACAATTCAAGTTAGGCTTTTGCATTTGAGCTTTTCATTTGATCATTTCCATTGAAGCTGTTCTGTTTTCCATTTTAAGTTTTTAAATTTCACTTTCAATTCTTAAATTGTCATTTCACAATATCAAATTTGACTTTTCCAATTTAGTTTCCTTTTCCCTTTTAACATTTAATTATGGCCTGATTATCCTGAATATTAAAACATAATAATACTTTAAATTTTCCACATTCCCTTTATCTTTATTTTAGCGCTGGCTTCTCATAGCTGCTATTTTTCCACTTACAGCTCCTGCTGCACAGCAGGACCTGAAATCTCTCTTTGACTTTCATCCCCTCAAGTTCTTCTTTTTATTTAACTCGTGTGTTCAGATTTAATTTCTTATCTTCTTGGAGAGCTGACGTGTTTGAAAACCCATTGAGACACTGTATAATATGAAGGTACACAAATAAACTTGACTGAATACATGATAATACAGTAGTATACAATAGCACACTGTGTCTCTGATGGTTTGTCTATCTATTATTTACCTGTTATCTATTTTTACTCTCCTTGCCTTTGGTTTTGTGATATGTTCTTTTTTGTACTGTACTGTATACTCTCCGCGTACTGCTGTTTTTACGTTGTACTGCTCAGCTCTTAGTATTTAACATTTTAATATATTATAATTTTCTCGTATCCCACTGTGAAGGACTGTGACCACAGTTTACCTTGAAGCTGTACACCTGGAGATTATATTATTATCTCTCCATGAGCACTGGAGACAGATTTACAACGCAACACTAAATCAACACTGTGATATTTTTTATAACAGCCACTGGGACTGAAGCTTGTGAGATTAAAAACCATTTAACAGTCCCCCTCATGTACTGGACTACGGCTGCAACTAACAATTATTTTCAATATCCATTAATCTGCTGATTATTAGCCTGAAGTTTATGTCTTCAAATGGCCAAAACCCAAAGATTCTGAGCTAGCGAACATTTATGACAAATAAAAGCTGCAAATATGAACTTTTACGAGGTTGGAACAAGTAAATAGCTGCATAACTGAATCATGCTATAGGGTTATGTTATGTTTTTTCAGGAAAATTCCCCACTCTTTATGGACATATTAAAAAATTAAAGTTATTAGACGATCATTAGTTTAACAGACAATTACGCAACAATTCTGATAATTGATCAATCCTTTAAGTAAATTTTAAAATGAAAATTCCCAAGAATTTCCCCTTCTTACGTGTAAATATTATTTGCTGAAATATGAATATTTCTAAACATGACATCTGACATCTCACTGACCTATTCATCAAAAATATTTGATTAATTGAGAAATGAATGGCGATGTTGATTTTGCAACTAGAAAACATTCGGAGTGTGTGATGTTCACAGTGAGTAAGAAAAATGATTCTCACACATAGTGTCAAAAAGCAGGTGGGACTGTGAGAAATAATGAGGGCAGAGTTGTGAGCACGAGCTGCAGGAGCTCAGTCGGCCACAACAAAACAAAAGCGTCGCACATGTAGATAATTATTAATTTCATTAAACTGTTTGTTGTTGTTACCGTCTGTTTGTGTCCTTGCTCTCACCATTCGCCATCCGGCATCAACTGCTACTGTGATGCTTGTCAGCCTTTGTCATGTTGTTACGTGAACAAGAATAGAAGTGATAACACAGTGTTTCTTTCTCTCACACTGGCTGGACACTGCAGAGTCTCAGTATTCATGTCAGAATTCAGCTCAATTCAATAAACTTTATTCATCCCTAGCGGGGCAATTAATCCTCTAACACCTACTTCAAAATGAAAACAAATGTGCTATTTTGGATCATTAAACCCATGTGATGAATTTAGACGTTCAGTAACCGAATGTTTATTACATTGTCGGCCTGTGGAAGTAGAGTAGGCATATTTTTTAAGCCTAAAATCATATAATCTGTCTTTATTATTATTATTATCAAGACACACAGGGAAGTCTAATTTTCTGAAACACATGCTACATGTTCACTATCGCTCCAATTTGTGCAAAACAAAGTGAGAGCCCGTGTTTAAGGGTTTAAAAGGGTTCGAAGCAGCCGCATCTCGCATTTAGCTTTAAAGTGGAGGACGTGTCCTCGTTCTGCGGCGGCAGTCGTTACAGTTTGTAGAGTTCAAACCTTTTAAATGGGAGCTAAAAATGGTTTGTTGAATCTGACACCGGCTGTAAAAAGAGGAAAAACTCGTCGTCGTACATCAGATTAGTGATGACACGTCTGTTTTGGTTCATCAATACTTTTACAAACCAGGTTAATTCATCTGTTGCTTATGTTCTATGACTGTATATTTCCATATAGATCTGCATTTTATGCACAAGATAGGAAAGATAACAGGGTGTATGAATCAGGTTGTGTGTTCAAAATCTGCTGCACAGGTTCATGTTTTTTCTTTAGATGCAAATTATTTTATCCCTTATTTAATTAATCATTTGGACTACGTCAATAAATGTTGAAGAAATTGTCCATTAATTTTCTGATGCCCAAACTGACACTTACAAATGTCTGACCATCTCTTCAAAACCCAGTGATATTCAATTTAACATCATAGAAAACCAGCAAATATTCACATTTAAAACAAAGGAACCATTGAATTTTGGCCATTTTTACTGAAACAATTAAGTAGATTTAGTAGAACATCAATTATAATGGTTTCAGTTCTATATTGGAAACAGTGGTGGGAGTTCCCAAATACCAAGCAGACACTTGGTCTTTTTATCTCTTAAATTCATTAGTGTAACGTCTCAATTGGACTGTTTGACCATTTGTCTTCTGGAAAACAGCTGCAGGACATCTGGATGTAACTCTGATTATGAACCTTTACAGATGTGATGCACTGCACGACCATTGACACATAATGGCTCATTAGAAGCTGAGAAACTTATGTCATTATATATATATTTATATAATACATGTCATTTACTTTGTTGTTCTCTCAAATTAGGTCTATTTTAGGTTTTGCACAGAGATCAAAAGCCTGTCAAACTCTATGTATACGTTCATTAATGGTTAGATAATAATAAAAAAAAAATGTATGTAATTGTATATATGTGACCTCTTGCTCAAGGTCATTAAACAATGAGCAGGAGACCAGGCTGTGACATGTCTCCTGCAGATTGGAAACCATGTTTGAATAAGATTAAAGCATTGTACAAGGAAATGGGCAACAGGTTTATTTAACTGAAAATAATACATAGATGCATCAGACACAACAACTATATGAATGAAACCTGATACCAGTTGATTCTTGTTGGATATGTAAAGGTAATGCTAATTGTATTCTGCATATATTTAGACTTTTTGGTCCGTTTTGGAGTCAACCACTGAGCTCCAGGACTCTGACGTCTCCTTCTCTGGAAGGAGATGGATTATTTTGTATATCAGGTAAAAGTTGTGGATAGATATTGGTATCGCTTCTGCCCAGTTTTTAGGTGAGCTGAGGCAACACCAAAAAGGTGACGTGAAAAACACAGCATACTGCTGATTGGTCGGAGAGAATCATCACTACAATGGAAACCTGCACAACTTACGCCATGGTCGACTGAGGACACGCATACGTTTCTCTGTTTTAATGTCCTCCATACGTCACGTTGAAGATTGCGTCACGAAAGCTTAATGCGTTGTCGCTACACTACTAATGCTGTGCTGCTATCTGCAGTGGAAACATAAGCACTTGGTACCAGAAGCCAGTTGAGACGGTACCATGTGGTGGGAAAACACTATTAATAATCCAGTGTTATCAATGGAGAGTTGTATTTATCCTTGTAGAAAGTATCAGTGCGGTGGTCTGTTTTATTTCATTTCCTTATCTTATGAGTGAGTGGATATTTAGTGTTGACGGTTTTCCAATTAAGTGAATCGATCCCTGTCTTATTTCTGTGGTTGAGCTTTCAATAAAATGTTCATTCAAGAAAAAAAGAGAATCACTTTCTAAATGGAGTTTTGGTCCAGATGTCCTGCAGCTCTTTTCCACAAGATAAGTGGTCAAAACAGTCCATTGGAGACATCTCCCTAATGAATTGAAGTGATAGGAACACTGTGTCTGCTGGAGGAGGATTTCTCACAACCTGGCAACACAGAAGTTGCTCTTATTAATGCAAGAGGAGGTATTATTAATAAATAAATAAACATTAGCCGTTAATAAATCCTTATTAACCCTGGTAATACACCACAAAATGTCCCACTAACACACAGGATAATACACCACAGCAGCACACCGTTCAGTGCTGTGGTGTATTAACGGAGGGGTGTTATGAAAACATTAAACGGTGCTGCCAGAAAACGTTAGAGTCACCGATTTTAACGGTTGTGAGCGGAAACCAAGGGCGCGCGGGTCCGTTTGTGAAGCATTAACCTATCGACATTTACTGAAACCATGAGAAACCGAAGGGTCACGAATGTTAACTGTAACACCGGTAAACACCGGGGGCTGCTGCCGCCCGCTGCCCGGTGAAGGTGGTCGTAAAACACACACACACACACATATAAACACACACACACACACACACACACACATATAAACACACACACACACACACACACACACACAAGGGCAGACCCTCGGTTGACCAGCACCAACCGTTTCTCCTCCTCGCCCGGCTTAACCGTTGGTTAGCCTGTTAGCAGCCGCTGCTACTTTGCTCCGATGCTGGTAAGCCGATGACCGGTGATCGGTCTTAATGATAAACACGTTAGCAGCACACAACGTAAAAAAAAAAAAAAAAAAAAATCACCGTAACGTCACTGTAACCTCACCCGTTGCGTCAGATTAACACACACACACATTCACACACACGCGCGCGCACAGACACACACACACACACACGGTATCAGTTACCAACTTTCACTAATTTCAAGACAGTCACCGTAGCGCGAGCTCTACCGGCGGCGCCAAACCACGCTGCACAAGAGATTGCACCGGTGATAATTAGTACACGCGCGCACGCACACACACACATACAAACACACACACACACACACACACACAGGTATGTTCTCACACTCAAACACACACACGCACACACACTGAGGGGGACACGCTCGCTAGTCGTGGTATCAACCTGAACGGATCGGGCTGGTCCGGTCTTACCTCCCTCCTGGTCCGGTTGGAGACAGGCCGGGATGTTTTTCTTCCAGCCGGGCATGATGCACCTCAGGGCGGATAGGGAGTCCAGGGCGGCCCGCTAGCAGACACACACCACCAGCAGCGGGAGGAGCAGCAGCAGCGGCAGCGACAGCAACATGGCTAGTTAGCTTTAGCTTAAGCTGCTCCACTACACAGGAATCCACCTCCCACTGCACTCTGGGTCTACCTCACTCTACCACTCTCTCTCTTTTTCAACCTCACACGGGCACGCGAACCTCTCTCCCTCTCCCTCACTCTCTCTCTCTCTCTCTCTCCTTTTCCTTCTCTTTGTGTCTATGTCTCTCTACCCCCTCCCCCTCTCTGTAACTCTACCCTTCGAGCCTCGTTGTGGTCTCCGGAGGAGTGGGAGAGCGAGGTAGAGTGGTGGGCAGAGAGAGAGAGAGAGGGTGACGTGATGACTGTGATACGGGTACGGGTCGCCCCTTAGAACCCGAACCCCGTGAATGTATCTAAATGTATCTTACGAATCTCGCGCGCGTTTTCTCGACAAACTGTGGCTAAATTAGCTAAAGTGTTCATACATATCGCTGATTTTCGCAGCCATTTAAGAGGCTCGCCTGACAGACACGCGCCTCCCGCCTTCATTCATTCATAGCAGAGAGAGGGAGGCTGGTAGAGAGAGCTAGGCCATCTATTGGGATCAATGAAACTCTCTCAGATAAACCCTCCTTGCTGCTGGCAAGGTGGAGCCTTAATAAATAACACTTCTAAATGTTTGGTGATACTGAGGGTGGGTTTAAAAAAGTTTTTATGTATGGCTGAGGTGGATGTGCCATCTTCCGCAACAGCTAATTTGCACCTTATTTGAGTATTAGTGCCACCAGCTAATCCATTGTGGCGCTAATTAGCTAAGATAAAAACAAACTCCTAATATTTGCATAATAATAGCTAAACATATTTATTTTCTTTTAACAATTTTCTCAAAATTTGAGCATCATTTGGATTGAAACCTAATTTAATACAGAGAAATCCAACACATAAATGCTTAACAGGCTAGGCTAATTGGGACTTAGCCCCATCTTTGACCTCACGTCTAAATGTGGCTGCCTTAAAACCTCATATGGGCAAAAATATTTTTCTTGGGCCCCTACTGACCCTCACATTCAGGGGTAGTTTCATTATTTCAGAGAAACAACTGAGTTGATTAATCGATTAGTCAATTCAAAGAAGATACACTTGCAAAAATGTTGGATTATTGATGATTAATCAGACTCATTTTTTAAGCAAAAAGGCCAAAAGTTCCCTGTTGGCAGCTTGTTTTTGACTGTTGTAATATGAGGCTTCAGGGAATAATGAGTCATTTTTCACAGTTTTCTCACATTCAATACGCAGGACAGTCTATTGATTATTACAGATAATAGCTGTCAGCTGTCTTGATAATGAAAATAATTGTTGCTTGCAGCCTTACACTGCTTCTGTGATGGAATAACACAACCTTGCCTGAGGTTTTCTTTGTGTTAATAACTTGACACAGAGGAAAAATAAAGCAACTTGATAAACATTTAGCAACAAATGAGATCAATTTCACACAGGGTCCCGAAACAAGATCAGGGAGGATGCAGGGTTGATCTTCTACTTTGGTGTAGCAAATTTCGAACAAATGTGCAATTACTCAAATTATGCAGACATAAATGGTATGGAGTAAACCCCGGGCTTTCAGGACCCCAGGGATGTGATTAAACACAATGTTAAGTTATTATTAATAGTGTTTTTGGGTCAGTATTATGAACAACGCCCGTATACTGTAAATCCTGTTATGTAAAGGTAGATTTTCTGAATATCAACTGAGAAATTGTTATGTTTAGTTCTGTTGGGTCATGTGTGTGAGTGCTATATATTTGGCAGCACAAATTAAGTTTGCACAAGATGATGAATTAGTAATTTGTTCATATACATGAGTAATTCAAGGGCACAGAGTAGAAATTATTGCTCACAAATTAAGTAATTCAAGAACATAAAGGTTTATCATTTGTGTAAATGAATTATTCACAAAATTATGGAAACAAATGAGTTTTTTTTTCTTCTCTGTGATACATGTAGGTTGTGTAGGAACCTGCTGCTGAATAACAGATAAAATTGAAAAATGGAGTCGATTACAGATTAATGTAGACAGAGCTGAGATCACACATGTGGCTAATCAGAACCCAGAGCTTCTAAACTCCTTTCACGTAGCTTGGTTTTATGGTCAGTAATTCTTTAGTATAAATTAGAGGTAAATAGAAGAAATCAGGGAAAGAGCAGCATAAAGAGAAGAACATTCAAATATTTGTTATTTTTAGTATTTAACTGGAGTTCAACTAGTAAAGGCTAAATGATTTAATGAGATATATTGGTCTTAATGCAGCTCTCTTTGTGTTTCAACTGTACATACAGTATCTACAAATATGTAGACGTACTCTCTTTAACTGAGTTTTTGTTGACAGAACTGTCCTATACGTCAACAGTCACATGTGTCATTAAATGTATTTTAAAAATTTCAAAATCATTGCATGTTAACACTACTGAAGAAAAAAACATTTGTATTTTCAAAAAAGACAAAAAAAGAGTAAAATGTGATTTGCTGAATTAAAAAAAAAAAGACCAGTTTATCCACAAAAACATTAGTTTTGTGTTGCAATAATCAATAAACCTGCAGACATATTAACCTGGAAACCACACAGACAGACACACACACACACACACACACACACACACAGGTATTTGAAGTCCGGTTCCTGTCCTAACTCGTCTGAGGAATTCACACACCTCCACCCCACCTAGCTGTGAGATAAAGGGGAATTCTGCCAAATTTAAGCCTTTAATTTTTCAAGTTAAAGTAGATAACAAAGCAGTGTGTGTCTGTGTGGCAGTGTCTGTGTGAGGCTGCTGTGACCTCTGACCTTTGACCTTTTTGTGCTACTAGTTATGATTCAGGATGATTTTTCTCAGCTTTTATTAGGCAGAACAAGCTTTTGTTTTCTCCACTTGTTGAAGCAGCATATATGATGTTGTAGTACAACAAAGGTGTAAGGAATCTGTTCTAACATGAGCTGCTAATATCAGCATGTCCAGCTAACTCACTTACCACCTATCTACTTTACTTCCATAGCCAAGGAGCACAGGTTATATAAAAACACTAAAATCACCTCATGGTTGTCTACCTCCGCCACTCAGACTAGTTTCAGGTTACGTCCCTGTTTATCCAGAATCAAATAAAATATTAACAACCAAAATCTAATCAATTCATCCTTGAGTCCAAGTGAACGTTTGTACCAAATTTGAAGAAGATCCGTCAAGGTGTTACTGGACGGACAACCCAACAAAGATACCCCCGGCAGATCCACCATGTTGAATGTGCTCCTCGATGCTATGAAGGTCTTAGGCTAACGTTAGCAGCTCTGTCCCATAAACATGTGTACATAGACACTGCACTGGCTGCTTTGGCTTGTTGCTACATTACATCAATGTGTCCACCATATTGAACCGGGAAAGACTGGCCTGTAAACACGGAGGAGAAAAAGCACTATAACCTTTATATTTATATTCAAGAATTTCTAATTCTAAAAAGAAAAGATCAAAATATAAAATCAAACTGGAAGAGCGACATGTTCTGTTTAGTTCAGTTTAACACCGGACTGGATTCTGTCTATACCATTGGACTGGATCTGATGGTTCGACAGGAAGAAGAAAAACCGCTGGTATCAAACCGCCGGATAACAACAGCAATTAACTGTCAGCCTTCAACATGACGAGCAGCCGTCTCTCATCCCCGTGGAGCTGTGGAGAGACGGGTGGAGGAGGAAGAGGAGGAAAGGAAGCAGTGAAGTGGAAGAATGAGTCTCTGCAGGCTACGAGACAAAAAGCAGAGACTGACCTCAATATGGAAGGAGAGACACAATGTGAAACACTGCAGCTTTACAGCCATTTACAACTTCCCATTATTATTTGACATATTGTCAAGTTATTGTCAGTTAACCTTTTGTCCCCCGGTGGATTCGTCTTTGTTAATTTATGATATGTGAACAAACACTGTTGAAACTGAACATATTGTACGTCAAATTCAGGTTCAGGTTCTTACTTTTCCAAAAAAACAAAACAAATTTTGTACAAATACAATAAATAAAAGTTCACTCTTGACCTCGGAAACAACAGTTAAAACTCACCTCAGTGTCCATGTAGTAGCTGGTCTGAAGCTTTCAACCATATCACATGATCATCCAAGATCATTCAATTCTATGACAACTGGACAAACTCCATCTGCTGATGAAGATCATGTGATATGGCCAAAAGCTCCTAGAACAGGAACAGCTACTAAACAAACCTTGCGGTGAGATTTGTCAACTGCTGTTTCCAAGGTGAAGAATGACCTTTTAAGATCAAACTTTAACCAAATGTTTGTCTAAATATCTTGTGTATCCTTATTTCTCCAAATCTGCTGATGAAGATCAAGTGATATGATCGAAAGCTCTAGAACAGCTACTAAATACAGTTTGTAGTGAGATTACTTTTTCAACTGGTGTTTTAAGGTCAAGTAATTTTTATGAAAATCATTTTGCTTTAATAAAGTGTTGGAACAAGCTGTGATGCATTGAGCTAATTGCTAACGTCAGCATGTTAACATGCTCACACTGACAATGCTAATACTAAGCAGTTATAAGGCTCTCCATGTTCCCAATGCAGTGATATTTTTAGGTGGGGTAACAGCTACGTTGGACAGGAAATACCCTCTTTTAAAATTTGAGATGATGCACAAGTTCAGTTTAATCCTGGTGATAATCTGACTGAGCTCATACCTGCTCCTCTGAACAGCAAACACACACTGGAGGCAAAAAAGCTCCTTCTTTGACAGCCATTTTTTCCTCTAGTGAACCACTCCATCTTAAATCTGATTATTTTCACCAGCAGTTTGGTTTATAACAATATCCCACTGCTGATGCACAGAGGAGTGTAATCTCCAGTTTTTCTTCTGAAGGCAGATTTTCAGATTTGTGCTGCAGGAGATAATCCACTTTGTTCATGGCGCCCGCAGCTGCTGTCTTCTTTAAAAGAAACTACAAGCAAATGACCACAACAGTCTTCAGCAAATATCGATCAAACAGAAGCTTGGTAACGGGCAGATTTTAGATGATATCATCATTAGCCAAATTTATTACAGTTCATCCACAGGGGAGCATGAATACTGTTGAGACATTTCACTCAAAGCCACAAATGTCACGGAGGCATAGGATCACCAAAATTGGTAAGGTTCATCCTCAGAGGACCGTGAACGGCAGCACAAAATTTAAAGGAGCTATTTGTACGTTTTTGCTATTGCTACCTAGCTAACGTTAGCATTAATAGCTGTTTACTGACCAGCCTAGAACAAACATTCATGCCTTTACTCCCCAACAGCTGTCTCCAGCAGTAATGTCTCCACCAACACCAACTCTCGTCTCTATTGTGTAATTTCCTCTACTGAAGTTAGCATGCTAACAGCTAGCCTTGGCTGGTCTCTCTGATAGCGACTCACTTTAGCCTTCAATCTGCTAGCGCTGCTCAGAGGAAGCTCCTAGCAACCCGTACACAGATATAATATACCTACATATATTGAATTTTCATAAATGAAATTGAAATTTTTATTTTATATGTACATATATATAAAATTATATATGAAAAATATAATTGGGAAATTGGAACAGTTTCACAGATGAAGCAGGAGATTATGTGACTTCAGCTGACTTCATCCTGCAGAGCCAGAGAAAAGGTCAAAACTTCAGTCAAACCTTTAAAGCAAGTTGGAGATGAACATGTTAGGACCTGCGTCTCCACTCTGCCTTTTCCTCTTCTTTCTGAGCTCCTATATTATTACTGTCAGTGTGCTTTCAGCTGTGTCCGACCACAGCTGTCAGTCTGTCTCGGGCCTTTTGTGATGCTCCATGTTAACATCAGCTCAGTTTCCACCTCCACTGACAGCTGTTGATGTATTAGTTTATATTAAACCTACATTACACAACATTTACCCTCATATGAACCATCCACTGGTTCTCAACCGTTTTTCTGAAGTATGACCTTCTTCTGAGGATGAAAATATTTTGCAGCTCTCCTCTCTCATGCTTCTCTCTTTATACAACAGGTCAGCGAGCAAATCAGAAGAGGAGGGCTCTGAGCCTCTCTTCTGATTGGCTGACTGTTTTCTGAGTGATTTAATAAAAATATAGCAGATATCAAGTTAAATAGGAAACCAAATCCTGAAAAGGTTGGATGGTGGGTCCAGGTGGGCGGGGCTTGGTGACTGCTTTGTTGTGACATCACAAAGTTCCAGAAGTCCTGACGGCTGGTTTTAAGGCTCAGTTTCTGAATACAGGCTGTGTGCATTTCTCTGTGGACTGAGGCTTTGATACTTTCACAGTATTAATATAGAAGCTAGAGCTGATCTATAATCACACTACACATGGACACAGACCTTTACACTGGAGGAGCTTTAACTTTTTATATGCATTAGTGTAAAATTTGTGCAACAAAAAAAAAGTATATAAAACATAAATAAATACAATAATAAATATATTTCTGTTTCTAAAGAAATAACCCAAGTGATTTAAATAGATAAAACACCTGATGTATCAAATATGATACAAATCATATAAAACTTATTTATTCAATTAAGAATAAAATATTTTTTTCTGATTCTGTCGAAAGGTTCAAAAGACACCTGTTTTTAAAATGTGAATTTTCTGATAAGTACTTCATGTGTCAGGTTTCACAGAGTTAATCAGCTCTAATCACACCTTCATCACAGTTTTTTCATCAGCATCTTCATCATCATCAAAGTGATAATCATGATCGTTTCCTGAGAGATGTCTGAGGAAGAGACTGTGGGAGTGTGTGTGTTTGTGATGCAGCTGGAGCCTCATTTCATAGATTACTGTCAAACGCTGTCAATGCATTAACACACACACACACACGCGCACACATACACACACACACACACACAGCATGCATATGTCAGTGGCTGCATTATGTGTCAACAGAGAGAGAGCGCCTGGGGGTTTGTAAACATCCCACTCAACTGATCTGTGACTCATCACACACACACACACACACACACACACACACACACACACACACACACACACACACACACACACACACACACACACACACAGAATGCATTCAACCAGCATGAATAAACAACATCAGCATCCTGAATATCCTCAATCTCTCTTCTGCATGTATGAAATTATAGTGTGCGTTTTAATGTTCTTCTGTGTGTGTGTGTGTGTGTGTGTGTGTGTGTGTGTGTGTGAGTGTGTGTGTGTGTGTGTGTGTGTGGGTGATTCATTATTTAGCAGAGGATAATATGCTCAATATAGCTCTTAACACACACACACACATAGCGATGTAGAGCTCCATACACTTGCATTTGATTCTGTCTCTTTCAGTTGAGCTCATTCTGTAAACAGGAAGTAGCTCTCTGAGGTTTTTGAGCAGACACACCTGCGGCAGGTGAAGCAGGTGATGGTTCATACCAGGCGGATATGATCAAATCAACTCAGCTTTATTTAAACAGCCCTTTAAACACAATGCAGTTGATCCAGAATGCTTTAGAACACAGAAAAAAAGGGACTCAGCCTGTCTGTGCCCGTGGTCACATGACGAGGTCAGACACAGTTTAAAGCCTTTTAAGTTGTTTCCAAAAGTCATCAATAGACTGAGATAATCGAATAGAAAGAGGAAGGGAGTAGCATTTGGGGGCAAGTAGTGAGATGCAGCAGGGGACAGGAATGCTACTTCAACTACATGGTCTAATACTCAAATACTGTACTTAACCTTTTCACGCAGGTGGAGGAGTTGATGCTCATCTCCACAGGTGAACATACATCCTGTCAGGAGGAGAAGCTCAGTGAGCTCTCTACCAGGCCAGAGACAGAAAGTGAACCTGTCAAGTCTCTGTCAGAACAGGTGTTCGGAGTTTGTATTATACTTTATAACCGAGCTCCAGAAGAAACTGAGTGAGTAGCTGAAGCAACAAAGAAGAGACATCCATCAGCTGAAAAGGTGAGAGAGGATCCAGAGCTGAGGTCTGAGTCTTCATGTTCCTTCCTGTGTCAGCATCAGTTTCCTCCCTCACTCAGGTGAATTGGACGCTCTAAACTTCCCCCAATTAATTATCATTCAAGCCCCATCCAGTCTAAAGGTCTCTGTCCATGTGTAGTGTGATTATAGATCAGCTGTAGCTTCTATATTAATACTGTGAAAGTATCAAAGCCTCAGTCCACAGAGAAATGCACACAGCCTGTATTCAGAAACTGAGCCTTAAAACCAGCCGTCAGGACTTCTGTAACTTTGTGATGTCACAACAAAGCAGTCACCAAGCCCCGCCCACCTGGACCCACCATCCAAACCTTGCAGGATTTGGTTTCTCTGAGTGTTTTTACCTGAAATCTGATATATTTTTATTGGATCACTCAGAAAACAGTCAGCCAATCAGAAGAGAGGATCAGAGCCTCCTCTCTCCTGATTGGCTCACAGACCTGTTGTTACTAGAGCTCCAGAGAGAAGCCTGAGAGAGGAGATGTAAAACTACACTGAGATGGTTTTTATATTTTCTGATGGATCAACACTTCAAAATAAAACACAGAAGAAGAAGAAAATATGGACATTTAAATAAAAGGAAATAAAAACATTTCAAAATAAAAGTGTAGCTGTATTTTGTAGAAAAAACACATAAACCTAAATGAAATAAAACCTAAAAACACTCATTGTTCACAATATAATGTAGCCACTATATTTATCCATTTTATTTGGCTGTCATAATTTATAATAAAAATCCCAGGATGTGAGGTCACATTTTGTGGTCAAAAGGACACAACAAATTAATTTAAACTTCCTCTGATGAAAATCAAGTGTTTAACAATGTTGACATTCGTATGTTATTATAATAATATTTAATAATGATAATAGAAAACTGAGAAATTGATTTATTGAGCACAAAATAGATTTTAGTTTGCCCAGGTTAGGGTATTATTTGCTCAAAAATATTTTTTCTTCAAATGTAATTTGTGTGTTTGCAAAATGTATTTGTCTGTGCACAAAAAGTCCCACTGTGGCTCAGGAATGAGGCACAAAATAATTACTTTTACAGTAATTACTATAAATGTTTGCTTAGAATATAAACTACAATCATGGTTTCCCTTTTACTGATATTCAGTTTGTGATATGCAAATGTTTGTGTTTGTCTATTTTACATTCAGGCCAGTAAATGTCACACTGTTCACATGAAGCATCGAGAAATGAACATTTTCTCGAACCACTTTACTGAGAAAGTAAATTCAAAGCCTCTGACTCTTTCGGACTTACCTCCGGCACCGGGCAGTGGATTTCTTTGTGTAGACAGCATGGACCATGGACTGTTCTCAGAGCCAGGCATGAGCCAACTGCGACCTTCCTGCTTTTTGTCTTCCATATTTAAAGCAAAGTCGGTGCTCAGTGCATTAAAGCCGTCTGATTTACAAAACCGTCACAGGTACGAAAAGTTTCTGCATTTGTTTGTTCCCCACTTTACTTTTCTTCTGCTGTTATTCACATTATTCTGGCAAAGACTCGGCCCGGGTCTGGGCCCAGAGATCCAGCTGAAGTGCAGCCCACCTGGTTTTCTGAGTCCAACTACCCACAACCAGGCCTGAAGCAAGCCACCTGTGCCGGACGGCCATTACTGTTCTGGCGGTGAGCCTGAATGGCATTTGTTAATTTCTTGCTATTTTCCCCATGTCAGCCCTTCACTTAGATGCAGGATGGAATCAGATTATATAACATGCTGTTTTATCAAAAGACACATTTACACAACACAAGTACTCACAAGCAATTTTGACTAAATGACAGGCTTAAATGTCACGTGTTACTCCTGGGCCCACGGACAGTTCAGTCTGAATTATCTGTCCTCAAGATAGAAATCAGAGAGAATCCAAGATTAGCACAAGAGGCTCTGACTCTGTGAAGAATCAACAGATGTGATCTCCAGTAAAATATTGATTAAATGTCAGAAGTGACAAATGAAAATGTGGAATGCAGGAATTGCATTTCTCTTTTTAACTGAGTCAGGCTACTGAAGTTATATAGCTAATAATAATAATAATAACTTAGATTTTTATAACGACTTTCAAGGTACCCAAGGCGCTTTACAGAGTAATAAACACAAAGTAAATAAATAAAACAAACAGAATAAACTGAAATTACTTTGAGCCACTAAGTTCCCTCACTACCCCCGTAATCTACAGGAGCAGTGTAGAGTTCCTCCTAACAGCTGTCATCCAGATGTTGAATTGGATATAAAGCTTAAAATGTCAAACACTCATTTTAGTGTAAGAAATAACACAAACATTTTATAGCCTCACGGCGTCAGAGCCCCATTCATTGTTCTAGAGCAAACTGGGATGACATTGCATATTTTAAAGTTCTTCCTTTGGTTTCTTCTTTAGAGGATATAAATATTCACCAGTTTGTTCTGGGGCACAGGAATAAGAAATGTGAATTCTTAAAAAAAGGGTTGGATTCTCCTTTAAATGCACAATCCATGATTATGTTATAGTGTTTCCTCAAAGCATCTGGAAAAATAAACATGTTAAATGTTAAATATTAAAGTAATTATATAAGCCTATTGGGGGATATTAAGATAATCATGTTGAAAATGAAAATGTAAATCCATGATAGCAATGTCATTTTTCACACGTGTTCTAGGATTACACTGGACTTAACTTGATGAGTAGCAGAGCAGCAGACGCAGTCAGCACGACATCCAGGGACAGATGAGAGGAACTGAGAGAGTGAAAGAAGAAGAGAAGAGGAGGGAATGTGAACAGAGTGATCCGGAGCAGATCAAATAAAATACTGTCTGATAATATTACAGTACATGTCCATGTTGTTTATCCTATGATGCTATTCTTTAAAGAAATGTAATATCATTAGAGTAAATGTTCTTCTGTGATATTCAGTTCAGAGTCGTGAAGACATTTACTCGGCCTTGTTGTGGATCAGTTACAGCAGCGCATATTATTATGGTCTGGATTTAAATGTAGATTTGTCGTCTCAACATTAAATGTGTGAACTCTGCTCCAGCATAGTGTGACGAAAATAGGTGTCAAGATTAGTGATGCTGTTTACGCCAAATTCATTCCCCACATATGTCATGTGAATTCAAAATTGTCACATCAGACAATCTTTGCCTCTTTTTATGTGGCAGTAGTGAAAATTAGTCTTTGTTAAAATCTGTTGTGTTGTGGTTTCAGAATGATGGAGGCAGAGGAGGCTCTGGATGATTGTTTTTCCTGGGCAACTTTCATCTTTTTCCCAAATGATGTTCAAATGGCTTGATACAGTAAACAGTGCACGTAGCTGCAGTGAATGGGGAAAATAATTCCCGGGGGAGCATGTCCCCTGAATATGGCAGTGGTGGTGGGCAGGGCTTAAGGCCTGATCCACAATTTAAATCATGTCTGGAGAGGAACTTAAAAAAAATAAATTAAATAAATTAAAAAATAGCAATTTGAATATGTCAACAAAGAGGAATTTGATGACTAGATAAATCTATTAGATTTTTTTTTAAGGAAAAGGAAACGGATGCTGTTGATGGATTAGAAATAAAGGGATGGAGTAAAACTTTAATAAATAAAGTAAAATTAAAATAAATTAAAAAAAAAAAAACTAAATTAAAGTACAGTAGAGTACAGTACTTTTCATCACGTTTGGTATTGGACATTCGGAGAAAAAAAAGTGTTAAAAATCAAACAAACAGCCCAAATTCTGACCTTTGACCCCGCAGCGTCCAGTCCCGCTAACCCCGCCCCTCTGCGGAGAGAACGGGAGCTCCATTCAAACACACCAAACTCCGCGCCCCGGGATGCGACAGTCGCTGTAGAAGGAGAGAAGGCGGCAGCAGCAGAACCAGAACCAGAACCACACATTTTACCTCAGAAACCCCGACCAGCAGGAGGGTGAAACAGCCAGCAAGAGACACAGTAGTCCGTCAGCCCGCAGCCGGAACACACTCACTGAGCGCAGTCTGCTAGCAGGAGGCTAACGGCTAACACCGACATGGCGAGCGCCTCATACCACATCTCCAACCTGCTGGAGAAAATGACCTCCAGCGACAAGGATTTCAGGTAAAATAAAACCGCAGTAGAGTAAAGTAACAGCCCGGCTCACGTTAATATAGCTCCAACTGTTTTTATGAAGTGTTAAAAACAGTGGCTGGCGCTGTCAGGCCTCATGCTAACAGCTAGCCTGCCACCTGTCTGATCATCGTCACACCGCTAACCAGCTAATTAGTGGTTAACGTTTGCTTTAAACTCGACGACAGCGTTAGTAACCGGCTAGTAACGACGCTACACCTGCAGGTGAGTTGCAGGGAAACGTCGCCAGTGAGCGGTTAGCTTGCGTGTTAGCTGGTTAGCTCTAACTTCTGTCATGCCGCAAGCTAGCGTGATGTCAGCTAACGTCTGAATGTTTACGGTGTCTGCCGGCTATAGGCATTAACACGACAAGTTAGCATGACAGCTAACTGCCTCTCACGCCAACAATGATGTGGTTTGTGGTGGTGTTTCTGCTCACTACTGACATGGTGTTATTTTCTTTTGGAGGGGGCAGAGTGGGTTGGTTCTTTGGAGGGGGGGGGACGACAACAGGTAAACAGACAGGAGCAGGTCAGTGCTGCAGACCATCACTCAATGTAAACAGCATGAATTCAAACAAAATGTGAGGTGTAATTTAAAGTGAGGGGTGCATTTAAATTAAAGTAATGAAATGTAAATAAGGTTGGGGGTAAATGACCTATCAGCTAATGTGACCCATGACAAATCCCTAACCTTCGAAGCAATCAAGATTTGATTCAGAATTGATTATTGATTTAAAACAAATAGCATGTCATTAAAAAGAAAGAAGGGGAAGGTGTACACTCAGCTGCCACTTTAGTAGGAACACCAAGATATAATTAATGCAACAGTCCTTGAGTAACTCCTCTGGCATGAATGTTGTAATGTTCAGTTTGTGTTAAAGGTGGATCATTTTGGAGGATGTAGTTTGTGTTGCTGTTGAACTGTATTGCTTTATGTTGACCAGCGTTCCTATTATTTTATCCACCCCATTCACATCAATCAGAGTAGGTCTAACATCAGACACTGCTCTGTGTGTAATGCCATGAACCACCACAAACTGTAGCTTCCTAAATCACCATTAAGCTGAATTACCACCTTGTGTCACTTTTTTCTGTGGGGAGTTATGACGGGCATTTCTCAATATTTACTTTCATTAACAAACGGAATTAATAATTGATTATCGGATCAATCGACCTTTTCATAATGCCCATTAAACAACCCCCTACTAATGCATTTCCAGTTTAAGTAATGGGGGACAAAAGCCACAGTCCTTTATCTGAAGCATCAGCCATCCAAATGAGTTTAATCCAGTGGATCACCATCAAAGTTAAAGCCTGTTTAATATGAGAGTTCCTCTGTTTGTTGCAGCTCAGCATGGAAACACAAAAACTGTCGTTTTGACAAAACTTTGACGACTGAAGCTTCATAAAAGCTTTGAATTGATTTTGAATGAAAGGACTGTGGATTTTGTATCTCCATCACTTACTCTTTACAGAGATAAAAGTCATTTAATGTCCAGTATAAATGATAACCATCACTGTTTATATGTCCCATGACTATTGTTTTAATTCACACTTGTGAATCTGTCATCAAAGTTACTTTTTCAATTCATTTGTCAGAGTTAACTGCACTAACTTTAAGGCATTGTACAAACTTCCTGTATGAAAATAATAGCGCTGTCGGATATGCACAAAAAATCATATTGTGATTATTTTAGCAGATATTGCTCCTGTGATTTGGATATTGCACTTGGCCATATTGTGATTTCGATTATATTTCAATTAATTGTGGAGCCTTAGAAAATAATTAAACAAAATTAAAATTTTAAATAAAAACAGGAGTAGGTTTGTGTCCGTCCTGGATTAAAGGGGAAATAAAGCCGAAGTCCGGCAGCATCAGCACCACCGTTGTCGTAACTCGGTGCAGGTGCTTTTTTGAAAGAAACTGGACTTAATTGGAGTTATTTTCTTGTGGTTGAAGTTTTTTCAAAGTGCTGCAGTATGTGTTGTTCAGCCCGTCTCGTTTGTTAGTGATAGAGTTCACTGCTCTGCTCCATCAACGTCTGTCGGTGACGTGCTACGAAATATTAACAGAATTCTTCTCCTTTGTCTCGCAAATCCAATTATTGAGTCGTTAAATCTAAAAAGGAGCCAAATTCTTCCCTGTTTTGTAGATGGACTGTTTCATAACCTCTACAGTGTGCTGCACTCTGCCTCACAATTGAGTTCTACCTTTTTGGCTCCATTAACAAAATGTTATTAACTGATGTTATTCCAGAAATAGATTTTTACTATTTCTGCGTCGATGTGAAATGGTGGAAGATACGAAATATGATTCATCTGTGAATATTTCCTTTTTTGTCACTCACCTCTGCTTGGTGTACATGAGGTTGGTTTGATAGTATTTTATGTAATTTGAGTCTTTTTGAATCCAGTATTGAATCTATCACATTTAGCTTTGATGATTTATCAATAACTAAAGTCATGAATAAGAAGAAGTGACAGATTCAGCTCAGAGAGGAGATCAGCTGTCGTCGAAGCCAGAGAACTAAAGCTGTGAAATGAATCAACATTAACAGTAATGAGGTTAGCTCCAGCAGAAGATCTGAAATGTTGATCGATTGATATTGATTGTTATAACACAGTGAAGTAACAGCTGGAACAAATCATGCAAGGTGCACAGCGGTGGCTCATGTATGTGCGGCATGGAGATGAATGTAGATCGGAGGGTGTGGTGATTGATAGATACACTGTCAGCCAATCACGTCACTCTGAAACTGTTCAGCCAATCACAGTGAAGCACAGTGATCACTTCTTAAACCGCAACAGAGTTTGTTTCATAATGTTTTTCAAGCATAAAACAATAACAATTTTTTTTAAATTATTAATTGAAAATGAGGCTCTGATGAAACAGACTTAATGAGCTCTGGTGATCAAACGTCTCCCGAGTTAAAACTGCTGTTAAATCAGTTTTATTGAAACATATTTGTCTCTGTCTTCAGTTTATTCTCTGATCCTGAAACTATTAACTGATTAATCGATTAGTTGATCAACATTAAATTAATCTTATCTATGAATCGTTTAAATTTTATGTAATTTTTAAACAAACATGTTGTTTCCAGTTATTTTGTGACAGTAACCTGGATGTTTTTGGCTTTAACACAAAACAAAACATGAAAAGCATTTTTCAGTTTTCAGGACAAACAGTAATTGACTGAAGTTGGAAATAATCAACAGGAAGTAGAAGCTCATTTTTGGTCTGAGCTTGTCAGTTATGACACTGGTATAATCACATTAAATATCAAATACCTCACTAAGAGTTATTTTCCTTATTGATGAATCTGTCAGTTATTTTCTTGATAAATAGAATCTTAATTGTTTTGTCGATGAAATGTCAGAAAAAACTGTCACTGTTTCTCTTCACATCGTTTGATTTGACCAAACCAATAAAACTAAAATCACATTATGTTTAATTTAATATCATAAAGATAAAAGCAGGATAAGCAGCAGATCTTCATAGACATAAAAAAACATGGATTCATTTCAACCTGAAACAACAACAGAGACAAAATAAACCTTTTCCTGTGTCTTTATATTAAAATGTTTTTACACCTATTTTTATGAACTGATCCAAACTGAACTGGAAACTGGATTTTAATTTTAATATTTTAAACAAGTAATCACTGATCAGAATCAAAAATAGCGCTGCAGCTGCATTAAGATTGCTGTTTGTTCTGCCAATATTTCATCAATGAAAGGAATTAATTGTTTGGTTTGTGTCACATTTCATCGGTTTAAAACCCCAAAAACATTCAGTTCATTATCGTGAGACCAAGAAGAGCAGCAAATGAAAAATGACTGAAATGATTATTGGATTTTCAGAATAGTTTCTAACTAATTAACAATTAATCAAATTGATCATTGCAGCTGTGGATTTTAAAACATACACTCGAATCATCATGTAATACATTCATGTAGGAAATGACCCGTAATCAGTGTGGTGATGATGATTTGATCGTACTGCCTAATATATAAAATAATAATGTGTATTAGTGACATGTTGAAACTGAAGGAGCGAACAGTTCAGTCCTTTCCAAAAAAAAAAAAAAAACTCATTTAACAGACGAGTTTCAGCCTCCAGTCGAAACTGCTCGAGGACGTTGGCAGCACAACTAATCACTTCATCACTCCTGACAGCAGCAGCCACCCCCCCACCCCACTCTCTCCTCTCTCCTCTCTCTACAAGAAACCCGTGAAATTGTGAGACTTGTCGGGATCCGGCCTCGTCGCTGTGTTAAAAAAAAAAATAAATAAAATTTGCCGCTGACCCTGAACGAGCGAGGCTGAAAGAGTCGTTTCAATCCTGATCTGAGAGCTTCTGTATCTGCAGAGACATAATTACACTTTCTGTTTAGGTGACGCCGTCTCCGCTGCGGAGTTCACAGCAGATTTCCTCAGTGCGGAGCTATTCAGCTGTCAAACACATCCAACTGCTTCTCAGTTCATTTTAATGTGGGTCTGTGCAGCTGCAGCTTCAGAGGATTGGACATGGTGTCAGCAGATAAAACTCAGAACTAAAGCTGCAGAAATCAGATCAGGGTGGAAGTTAAAGAAGTCGCTCTCAGTGTTTTTACCATCCTCTGACCCTCACAGGCCACAGACGCACCGCTACGTTTTCATTTTGAAACAGCCGTTCAGACCAGCACCTGAAAACACACACACACACACCTGAGCAATTATACACTGAGCATGTGCGAGCCGGTGTAAACAGGAAGCAGATTGTCTTCTCTGAAGTTGATTAGTTGCAAAAAACATTAAATACGTTTACAGAAACAGTGAAAACAGTTCGTCTTTTTACTATTAAAACAAAAACAGATAGCGGTTTGTTTGTTGTTTTTTGTTTCCCTGTTTCTACGTAGTAATCAGGAAAGAGGCTGTTTAGGATTTTGTTTTTTTCTCATTTCAAAACGAATCTTTATTGGCCGCCAAGTAAACGGACCTAGCAGCCGTGCCTCTGAAGTGGAGTCGTGCTTTAGCCCCGTGCTCAGGCTTCCAGGCTCCAACAGGCTCCACCCATCAGAGGCATCAGATGGCGAAGGTCAATCTGTAGTTTTATTTGTGCTCTGGACATTAACGTGATGGTTCAGGTTTCCAGTTAAAAATGCCAACAGAAAAAAAAGTTTCAGTTTAAGTGTTCGCTTTATTTTGAAAATTGTCAACACTTTATCTGCCGTCAAACACGCCTTTACTTTGGAACTACTTTTTTTCAACCGTTGATGAACCGTATCCCTACGCACAAATACACTGGACTCTGTCATGGCGGGAAAACGTCCTTGTTCAGCTCCATGTAAACAGATCTGGTTCAGTGTCAGTACTCAGACTAAGTGTGACTCTTTGTTTCTAATTGATCGATTTGATTGATCACCATCCGAGTTTGATCAGGTTCAAACAATAAACTTTTATGTCTCTCTGCAGGTTTATGGCCACGAACGACCTGATGACAGAGCTACAGAAAGACTCAATCAAACTGGACGACGACAGCGAGAGGAAGGTTGGTTCATACTGGTTCATACTGGTTCATACTGGTTTACCAAAGATGAGTTTATGAAGTTTAAACTGGATTAAAGCTGTTTGTACCTGGGAATTGATTGATCGATTGATGATTGATTGACAGGTGGTGAGGATGATTCTCAAACTGTTGGAAGACAAGAATGGAGAAGTTCAGAATCTGGCTGTCAAATGGTAAAAAAAACACATTAGAAAATTTGCATCTGTTAGGTGTGTTTGTTTTGTCTTAATCTGTTTTTAATGATCTGTTAATCAATATTTTTTCAAATTATATTTCTGTTTTGTCTTGATTTTTTTATTTATTTTTTTTTTTTTCAAAGTAACTTTTATTTCCTGCGCTGCGGTTTCGTAGTTCCTGTTTTCGTCCTCATGCTGTTTTCAAACTGTGGGTGCGCTTGTTTCGTCAGCCTGGGGCCCCTGGTCAGTAAGGTGAAGGAGTACCAGGTGGAGACGATCGTGGACACGCTGTGCACCAACATGTTGTCGGACAAAGAACAACTCAGAGACATTTCCTCCATCGGACTGAAGACTGTGATCGGAGAGTTACCGCCCGCCTCCAGTGGTAAATACTACTAATACTGTAATACCTGTGTACTACACACACGACTGATGGTACAACTACTACAAGTACTGCAGTTAGGGCTGTTACATTTAGGACTGCCACCTTCTTCTACTGCTATAAATACTACAAATACTTCTGATACTGTGATCACTGTTGTGTTAGTACCAGTTCATGTTCAGATAGATACAAATACTGCTGATAGTAAATATGTTACTGTAGTTACTACAAGTATTTACAGTTACTACAAGTTTTTGTCAAGCAGTGAGTTTACATCAGCAACTAGTAACTGAGCTTCTGTGTCTCCTCGCCTTCTTTTGTCTACCTGTCTCCCTCTCTCTCTCTGTCCGTCTCTCTCCACCTGTCTCTCTCTCAGGCTCTGCTTTAGCCGCCAGTGTTTGTAAGAAGATAACGGGTCGTCTCACGAGCGCCATCGCCAAACAGGAGGACGTCTCTGTGCAGCTGGAGGCGCTCGACATCATGGCCGACATGCTCTGCAGGTAAAGCATCTGTCTGTCTGTCTGTCTGTCTGTCTGTTCTTGTAATCTGGTCTTGAACTAAAATCATCTTACCTGTCTGTCTCTCTGTGTCTTTGCAGACAGGGAGGTCTGCTGGTGAATTTCCACCCCTCCATCCTCAGCTGTCTCCTCCCCCAGCTCACCTCCCCCAGACTGGCTGTCAGAAAGGTGCGTCTCACCCTGTAACCCCCGCCTGTCCAGATTCACCTGTGACAGGTGTGTGGTTGTTCACAGCTGTTGCTCTGTGCTGTTTTTCAGAGGACCATCATGGCTCTGGGACACCTGGTGATGTCCTGTGGGAACCTGGTCTTCATCGACCTGATCGAACACCTGCTGACGGAGCTGGGGAGGAACGACAATATGTCCACCACCAGGACCTACATCCAGTGCACGGCGGCCATCAGCAGACAGGCCGGACATAGGATCGGTGAGACGGGGAGGAGACCATTAATGCGGCGTCCATCTTTGTTTACGGTGCGTCTGTAACGTCTCTGTCCGTCTCTGTCCCTCCGTCCTCAGGAGAGTATCTGGAGAAAATCATTCCTCTGGTGGTGAAGTTCTGCAACGTCGACGATGACGAGCTCAGAGAGTACTGCATCCAGGCCTTCGAGTCCTTCGTCAGGAGGTAACACACACACACACACACACACACACACACACACACACACACACACACACACACACACACACACACACTAAAGTCTATCACAGCTGTAGTAGTTGTTGTTGTTGTTTGATTGTGTGTTTGTGGTTGAAGGTGTCCTAAAGAAGTCTACCCCCACGTTCCCACCGTCATCTCCATCTGTCTGCGTTACCTGACCTACGACCCCAACTACAACTTCGACGATGAAGACGAGGACGACAACGCCATGGACGCAGAGCAGAACGACGAAGACTACCAAGGTACTGAGAGACGCCACTGTGATCCAGACTGAAATATCTGGACCATTATTTAATGGATTGATATGAAATGTTTTTTATTGATCAGTTGATTCTGTTTTCCTTTTTGAGAAGAAGTTTAACTGGAAAAATGAATCGATCATCAAAATAATCAGTAATTAATTTTCTGTCGATCGATTTATCAGCTAATTGTTTCAGTTGTGAGAGAATGTAAATGTGTTGATCCTCACAGATTTAGCTGAACATTGGCAGCTGTTGGTTTAGTGTCTCTGGGTGTTCTGGTGCATTGTGGGTAATGTTTATGTTAAAACCGGATCTTCACGTGATTTTAGCTTCGATTTTCTTTTTGTCCAAATTTAATCTGAAGATGAAGGATTATAATAATGACTCTCTCTCTCTCTCTCTCTCTCTCTCTCTCTCTCTCTCTCTCTCTCTCTCTCTCTCTCTCTCTGTCTCCGTCCCTCTGTCTGTCCAGGCAGTGATGATGAGTACAGCGATGACGACGACATGAGCTGGAAGGTTCGGCGGGCGGCGGCGAAGTGTTTGGACGCCGTCGTGTCGACACGTCACGAGATGCTGCCGGAGTTTTACCGCTCAGTCTCTCCTGCACTCGTCTGTCGCTTCAAGGTACGACACACCTCCATCACTCCATCATGTCTTTACTATTGATCGACCTAATCCCGACTTGACGACCTGACGTATGACATCACCACCCGTGTGTCTCCAGGAGCGAGAGGAGAACGTGAAGGCGGACGTTTTCCACGCCTACCTGTCGCTGCTCAAACAGACCAGACCGGCTCAGAGCTGGTTGGCCGATCCAGACGCCATGGAGCAGGGAGACACGCCGCTGACGATGCTGCAGAGCCAGGTGACATCACGACCTCTGACGTCTATCAATTAGTCAAATCACCAGAACAATAATCAGCGGCAACTTTGATAATAGATTATTGATTTCATTTAATGAGCAAAAAAGATTCTGAAATGTGCAGATTTACCTGCTTCTGTTTGTTTTCCATCAGTGAACTGAATACGTTTTCTCTGACAGACTAATTGATTAACCAATTACTTTGTTCATTACTTAATTCATCAATAATGAAAACGATCGTTAGATGTAAAATTTGTAACTTTCTGTGCTCATGTCTTTGTTTGGTGAAATCACTTCCCAATAGTTGTTTATAGGTTGTTTGTTAATGGTCGAGCTGAAACAATGAGTTGATTAATTGATCATTTATTTCATCGTCATTTTTTAAAGCAAAAAATAACTAAATGCTTCAGGTTTCAATATTTGTGTCTGTTGGTCGGGAACAAACCATCTGAAGATCAGTGTGGATCTTTTTATTTTCTCCACTTTTATAGAGAAAATAAATTGATAAAATTACTGGTAGATTAATTGATCATGAAAACAAGGAATATTTTTAGTAGTTGAATCAAACTGGATTCTGTAATAAATATTGATACAGCAGATGGCGCTGTTGCTGTGGTCTGGTTGTTGTGACGCAGACAGGAAACCCTGAGCATCCTGCACCATCGACCACAGACAACAACAACTCGCTCTCTCTCTCACCCTCTCTCACCCTCTCACCCTCTCTCACCCTCTCACCCTCTCTCACCCTCTCACCCTCTCACCCTCTCTCACCCTCTCACCCTGTCTCTGTGAATGTCTCTCGCCTGCTGCAGGTTCCCATGATCGTCAAAGCTCTTCACAAGCAGCTGAAGGAGAAAAGTGTGAAAACTCGTCAGTGTTGTTTCAACATGTTGACGGAGCTGGTGAACGTCCTGCCTGGAGCACTGACTCAGCACATCCCAGTACTAATACCTGGTAATACTACAGTGCTACAAATACTACAGTGCTACAAATACTACGGCTACTGTAGTATTATTGTATTATTATAATTAAACTTTCAGCAGCTGTGGAATCAGTGAGTTTCTCACCTGATTTGACGACTTTAAAGACTCGTGGTCTCGTCTCCTCTGAGGAGAATCTGTTAGATTTAGACTTCTGTTCATAACTTCAGTTCCTTCATGGAAAGTTTTTAACATCAGAGGTAGATTTAGAAGCAACAATGATGTGACGATAACAGATTAGAAAATGAAGTTTAACAAATGAAGTTTAATGTTCAAATGTAGATGGTTTGAAAAGTTTTTATTTATAAATGAACTTGAGTGAAAACTTAAATCAGAAAAGTAGAATCAGTATCTGCCTTTAAAGCAGCTCCAGTTCTCGGTTCTTCAGGTTCTTGGCAGATAAGTTGTTCCACCGTCTCTGAGAACCTCTTTAGATTCAGACTGACTCTGATTGAATCTGGTTGAGGAAGGTGAATCTGCATCTTGACACAGTTATGTGTTTAAATCTATAATTGACTTGATGTAAATAGTTATTTGCTGATGTCATGGATATGTAAATGAGTGGGTGGGGCCTCAGTGTCAGTTATAATCAGTGTCTTTGTTTTTCAGGCATCATCTTCTCTCTGAACGATAAGTCGAGCAGCTCCAACCTGAAGATCGACGCCTTGGCCTGCCTCCACGTCATCATGGTCACGCATCCCGCTCACGCCTTCCACGCCCACGTCCCCGCCCTCGTCCCGCCCGTGGTGGCCTGCGTAGGAGACCCCTTTTACAAGATCACCTCTGAGGCTCTGCTCGTCACTCAGCAGCTCGTCAAGGTGAGAGACGAACCCACGAACGGCTTCATCACATCACACGTCACACGAAGATGATTGTAATGATTCTGTCCTCTCCAGGTGATCCGACCTCTGGACAACCTATCGGAAGGCTCGGATAGCTTCGACCCCTCCCCCTACATCAACGACCTGTTCACCTGTACGATCAAACGCCTGAAAGCCGCCGACATTGATCAGGAGGTCAAAGAGCGAGCCATCTCCTGCATGGGACAGATCATCTGTAACCTAGGTAACCACCGCCCGTCAGTCACGGCGACATGACGTCACCTGCTGATGTTTCCACTCTCTGATTGGTTCTCTTTACTTCCTGTTGTGTTGTCCAGGCGACCGGCTGCCCACCGAGCTCCCGGGAACGCTGCTGATCTTCTTAGAACGCCTCAAGAACGAGATCACGAGACTGACGACAGTGAAAGGTGCAGTGCATGCTGGGAGTCACGACTCACCGAGAAACTTAATCAGCCGTTAATGTTTCATTACGTCTGCTGGGAAAAAGTTTAATTCTTTCTTTTCATTCTTTTGAACAAAATGTCTCAGTGACGCCTCAAAGGAATTTCAAACATTCACTAGGACTCAAGGAGGAACTGGTCAGATTTTAGGGGTCAAAAGTCAAAGGGTTAGGGTCTTGGTGACCTCACAAAACACTGTTTTATGAACGCAATATCTACAAGTTCTAGTTTCTGCTTTTACTTTCCAGTTTCCTGTCAGGAGGTTTGAGCTTTTCAGTGTGTGTGTGTGTGTTGCAGCTTTGACGCTGATCGCTGGCTCGCCACTGAAAATCGATCTGAGGCCGGTTCTCCCCGACGCCGTTCCCATCCTCGCCTCCTTCCTCCGCAAGAACCAGCGAGCCCTGAAACTCTGCACGCTCGCTGCTCTGGACATCCTGCTCAGAAACTACAGGTAACACACACACACACACACACACACCTGTAAGACCACACATTCACCTTTTCCTTCTGCCCGTGACACTGCGACGTGTTTGTTTCAGCTCTGCGGTGACTCCGGTCATGGTGGACGCCGTCCTGGCCGAGCTGCCTCCCCTCATCTCGGAGAGCGACATGCATGTGTCTCAGATGGCGCTGAGCTTCCTGTCCACGCTGGCGGTGACTCACCCATCCTCGCTGGGTCAGCTGAGCGGAGGAAACATCCTCCAGCAACTCATCGCGCTGGTTCGATCCCCGCTGCTGCAGGGCGGGGCGCTCGCCGCCATGCTGGACTTCTACCAGGTACAACAGGAAGTTTTCAGAGCGGTCTGATTCAGGTTTTAATGAACATGTGTTTCATCAGTAGTAACTGTGTGTGTGTGTGTGTGTGTGTGTGTGTGTGTTGTGTGTGTGTGTGTGTGTGTGTGTGTGTTCAGGCTCTCGTGGCGACAGAAACTCCTGGTCTGGGCTACATGGACCTGCTGAGGATGCTGACCGGTCCGGTTTACTCCCAGAGTGCCGCTCTGCCTCACAAACAGGCGTACTGCTCCATCGCCAAGTGTGTCGCTGCTCTGACCAGAGCCTGTCCCACGGAGGGACCGGCTGTGGTGGGACAGTTCATCCAGGTGAGCTACCTGTCCCACGCAGAGATGCTGCAGCTCAACGTGACTGTCCTCTGTCCTGAACAGGTTCATATAAAACTCCCGTTTTGTCTCGACAGGACGTGAAGAACAGCCGCTCCACAGACTCCATCAGGCTGCTTGCTCTGCTCTCATTGGGCGAGGTGGGACACCATGTGGACCTCAGCAGCCAACCAGAGCTGAAGACGGTCATACTGGACGCCTTCTCCTCCTCCAGTGAAGAGGTAACACCTGTCTGGGTTTGGTTTTATCGTCTCTAATGACAGATTGATCATCAAGTCATCAGTTACAGGACCATCAGCAGGTGATATAGAGTTACAGTAGGTTTTAACCTCTCTCTCTCTCTCTCTCTCTCTCTCTCTCTCTCTCTCTCTCTCTCTCTCTCTCTCTCTCTCTCTCTCTCAGGTGAAGTCTGCAGCCTCCTACGCGTTGGGCAGCATCGCGGTGGGGAATCTTCCAGAGTATCTGCCCTTCGTCCTGCAGGAGATCTCGTCCTCCAAGAGACAGTATCTGCTGCTGCACTCGCTTAAAGAGATCATCAGTAAGAGCAGCACACACACACTCCCTACACCAGTCTGTGTGAGTGTGTGTGTGTGTGGTTTTAATCTGTGTGTGTGTGTGTGTGTGTGTGTGTGTGTGTGTGTGTTCAGGCTCAGCATCGGTGTCCGGCCTGAAGCCGTACGTGGAGTCGGTTTGGTCTCTGCTGCTCAAACACTGCGAGTGTCAGGAGGAGGGAACCAGGAACGTGGTCGCTGAGTGTCTCGGCAAACTGACGCTGATCGACCCCGAGACCCTGCTGCCCCGCCTCAAAGGATACCTGCTGTCAGGTAATCAATAATCCCTGCTGCCCCGCCTCAAAGGATACCTGTTGTCTTGTAATCAAACTGAATAATATTCTGTAAACTCTGGCTCGACTCAAAGACAAGATCAATAAGTATCTGAGCGTGATCAATGAATCTATATGTACAGTGACTTACAGAGACTTCTGCTGTGAGATAATCAATAAGATTATCTGATAGTTGATCAGCTGATCAATTAAAAATCTCTTATCAGACTTATTGATCATTAACGTTTCGTTTTTCTTCCTGGTAACAGAAAATCAAAGCAACAACTCTGACCATTAGGATTGTTGCTTCTTTAAATAAGCCCCGCCCCCATGTTGCTCCTGACCAATCAGACTGCGTCTGTTCGACACACCTGCTGGACCTGAGGCAGACACTGATTTATTGATTTCTGATTGATTCTGTTGCAGGTTCGTCGTACGCCCGGAGCTCCGTGGTAACGGCGGTTAAGTTCACCATCTCTGACCAACCACAGCCGATCGACCCGCTGCTGAAGAACTGCATAGGTAACACACACACTCTCTCTCTCTCTCTCTCTCTCTCTCTCTCTCTCTCTCTCTCTCTCTCTCTCTCTCTCTCTCTCTCTCTCTCTCTCTCTCTCTCTCTCTCTCTGACACACACACTCACAGTCCTGATTGGCTGTTTTTCTCTCAGGTGATTTCCTGAAGACGCTGGAGGACCCGGACCTGAACGTGCGTCGCGTTGCCTTGGTAACGTTTAACTCTGCGGCCCACAACAAACCCAGTCTGATCCGGGAGCTGCTGGACTCGGTTCTACCACAACTCTACAACGAGACCAAAGTCCGGAAGGAGCTGATCCGAGAGGTGAGACACTGACATGAGGACGGGTGGACGGGCGGGTTGAGGTCAGGTTTGTGACGGCGTCCTCTCTGTGCAGGTGGAGATGGGTCCGTTCAAACACACGGTGGACGACGGGCTGGACCTGAGGAAGGCTGCGTTCGAGTGCATGTACACTCTGCTGGACAGCTGCCTGGACCGGCTCGACATCTTCACCTTCCTCAACCACGTCGAGGACGGACTCAAGGACCACTACGACATCAAGGTCTCAGCACAGAACCACAGAACTATAGAACCACGGATCCACGTCTACAGCTGGTTCAACACTGATACAGATGTTCATATATATGTTTGTACAAAGATCGATACAGATAAAAACAATCCAGTTTCCCTCCGTCTTTCACTTCCTGTCAAGTCCGCACGACTACGTTTACATTATAAAACGACAAAAGACAAACAATCTCTGTCCAGATTAACACCTGAAAACACACACATAACTACACTGGGCATGTGCGAGGCGGTGTAAACAGGAAGTAAATTGTCTCCTCTGCAGCTGATAGACAGCAAAGACAGCTGTAGCATTAAAATACAGAATTTAAAATCAACACTACAAAAGATGTAAATCACATTTACAAACAATCTGTCAAAAAGAAAAACAAAAAACTTTACGCCTCAGATGATTTAATTTAAATGGATCCTGCCACCGTATAAGTGTCAGGAGATCCACGCAACAACAAAACAAAAGGTAAAACTTAATTAAAGCACAGTTTGAACTAAAATACATGAACTCAATTTAGAAAACAAACCAGTGAAGTGAGAGCTGTGTGAAAACACTGACATACAAACATTTACAGTAATAAATCAATCAAACATCAGACACTCATTAGAGCTGTTACTGCTGCTGATTTCCCACAATGCACTGAGGTTGTCTGTGTTTTCAGATGCTGACGTTCCTGATGCTGGCCAGGCTGTCGTCCCTGTGCCCCAGTGCTGTTCTGCAGAGACTGGACAGACTGGTGGAGCCGCTGAGAGCCACGTGCACCACCAAGGTACGGCAGCAACATGCTCAATCAGTGTCGCGCGTCGTCATAGGTTGTTTCCGTGACAACGGGTGATGAACTCGTCCTCGTCTGTCTCCGCAGGTGAAGGCCAACTCTGTGAAGCAGGAGTTCGAGAAGCAGGACGAGCTGAAGCGGTCGGCGATGCGAGCCGTCGTCGCCCTGCTGACGATCCCCGAGGCTGAGAAGTCGCCGCTGATGTCAGAGTTCCAGTCCCAGATCTCATCCAATCAAGAGCTGGCGGCCATCTTCGACTCCATCCAGAGGGACTCCAGCTCCGCCAACATGGAGTCCATGGACACCAGCTAAAAAGATGGACAAATCAAATTCCCCACGATGCAACACGGCACCACCCCCCGCTGCTGGAGCGCTAACCCTGCAGCATGTTTCCATGACAACAGGATGCACACAGACACACACACACACACACACACACACACACACACACACTTGTAGTGACACACCCTCTCCTAGCGATTGATCGTTCCATGATGCATTGCACTGAAGTCAGCTGTTGGGAAAGAAAGGAAGAAGACTGATGTACGGCTCACACACACGGACAAAAAGGACAAAAACAAAGAACAAAAAAAGAAGAAAAAAGGAAAAAAAAAAAAGAAGAAATTCCAGAAAAATAAGTTCCATATGAGGCTTGGAAGCTCCTCCTACTTCCTGTTTGTTTTTCTAGCGAGGTCATCTGATTGGTTGATCTCCCTGTTCATCATCATTCTTCTCTTTTTTTTATTTTAATTTTTTTTGTTTTCATAATTCCAGAAAGTTCCACAGGTACTGTAACCTGATTGGCCGCTGCTGAGTGACTGACAGTTGGCGTGTTATAAAAACTGACCAATGGGGGGTAAAAACGGCCTTTCCTGCCTGAGGCTATGGTGACCAATGGGAGAAGGGCTCGCTCTGGTTTTTTGCGAATGACGTAGGCGACCAATAGGATGCTTTGGGGGGTGACGGCGGGTGGGAGGGGTTTTACTGTTTGTGGACCAATCAGCTTCGTTGTTTACCCTAATTCAGTTGACCCGCCCCTTCACTCCTTAGAAAGTAGGGAGGGAGGGAGGAGGAGGGATTATTGGACCAGGTCCCATCTGACCAGACCTGACTGGACCCATGCTGATGACAATACTGTTTGGCTGTTGCCATGGTAACGCTGTACGTGCATAGTACGATGTTTGGATCATTCCGTTTGTTCCCGTGAGTCCGGCCCCAAAACCGGCTCCAGCCAGTTGCCGTCTGGTCAGGACCAGTTCGATTCGCTGTGTCCTGGTCTGGTTGGATCCGGTTTGGTAAAAACGGGACTCGGTCTGGTTTCAGTCAGGCCTGGTCCGGACAGCCCACTGTTGTTTATCGCCCAAGAAAAATAAAAAAAGGTCCATTTCTGCCTGCCTTCATACTCCGACTGTCTCCTCTCTTATTGTGTGTGTGTGTGTGTTCGTCGTATTTCTAGGTTCTGTCTGGAGCTGAACTGGAACCATAAACATCCGGGTTCTGTTCCTGAAGTAAGGAACCTTCATTCAAAATGCCATTGACATTTGTGACGACTCAAAAAACCTGGAAATCCCCAGTGAAATACCTCCACTTTGACATTCATGATCCTCAGAGGATGAATGAGACTGACTGAAGTTTCCTACAGAGCAGAGGTTCATCAACACTCAGCAGTCGCAGCGGCAGCGGCCATGACAGTTTATAGAGGACATTAAGATAGTTTAAAAACTCCAGTTGGTGCAATGTGAGTCAAAAGTCACACAACTTCTCTGAATCATACCTCAGCCAAAAGTAAACACACACACATTACACACATTCTTACATACAGTGTGACTTGCACTTCATGAAACTATCACTATATCTGATGTGCATCACGAATAAATCTCCATAAATCTGCTCAGGAAATGTAGATAAAGGACGTTACTTACGATAGAATTTGCCTGATAATCATCCTGCTTTTAAGTTAAATTCAGTATCAACTGAATCCAGTGACAGATTTTATTTTATTTATTTTGCAACAATTTAAAATATACAGTAAATGTCAAAGAAAACAAACTGCACACAGTGCAGCGAGAGGCGAAAACAAATACAAAATAAACATTAAGAAATAATGTGATTAGATACAAATGATGAGAAACTAATAGATTAAAAATATATAAAATTAACAGCAATGATGTCAATAATATCAAAATGAGAGCCGAGAATGTGGTGTGTGTATGAGCAAAACAAAACTGTGATACATGGAAGAAAAAAGCAGTTAAATGGTCTTTTATTAGCTTTTGTAACATCAACAACAAGTTCTTTGCCAAATTGAGGAATTTAATTCCATAACTTGATCGACCTGAATCTGAAAACTGAAACTCTGCAAGTCTGAACGTCCACAGGTTCATCGCAAAGAGGAAGTGCTAATCTGGCTGCTTTTTTAATGGCGACAGCTGCCAGAATATAAACAACATATATTGTGGCCTGAAGCGTTAAACACTGGTCATCAAACCAGAGTCCAGGCTGAACTGAGCGACGTCGCCTCTCACTGTTTGCAGTAGTTGTAATATATGTTATAGCAGCAGAGGGCGCCAGACTCGGTGTATCGGTGAGGAGAGTCGGTGTCGACTGCAACAAAGAGACTTCACCTTCCCAGAGGGCCGCAGTTTCCACAAGTCGCCCACCTGGATTGTTCAGGGTCGGCTGAGCTTCCACCGCTGTGCTGCACTGATGTCAGATGGAAACTCTTATCTCCAGATGCCCAGGTAAAGATTAAAAAGAAACCAACTTCCTGTTAGGAGGGCTAAACTCAGCTCTGATTGGCCGTGTCGATGAGGCAGAAACTCGTTAGACAGCAAACAAAGCAAATGATGCTCATTCATCTGGTCTCTTAGCAACAGGTGAACTGATGAGTTTGTAGTTGTGTGTGTGTGTGTGTGTGTGTGTGTGTGTGCGTGCGCGCTGGCTGATCATTGACATGCTGATGATTTTTTCCTCTTTGAAGTTCAGTAATGTATTCTGTCCTGATGGACCGATGCTGCGTTTAAAGAAAGTCTTCATGTCCCGAGACCTCTACAGGGGCAAAAGGGCCCCGGCACCTGGGGGCCAATGGACTAGAGCCGCTGTTTGAATGGACTTCAAAGTTAATATTTCTAGTTGGAAAGTCAATCGAATGGCGACAAAGAGACGCAAAAAGACAAAATGGCTACAAAGAGAAGTGGTGCTGATTAACAGCAATAAAACACAACCTACCAACATAACTTACATAATTCATATAGACTAAATGTACCACATTTATTTTAGAAAGATATTTTAGATATTTAATATTTTAGATTTGGCGCCTTGACAGAACTTGGACTCTAGGATCAACTGACTAGACTTTGAAGGTCAAAGTTCAAGGTCACTGTGACCTCAGAAAACACTTTTCAGCCATTACTCAAGACTTCATTCAGCAAAATTTCAACAACATTTCACACAAATGTTTATTATTTTATATAATTCTGGATAAACAGGGATGTAACCTGAAACTAGTGGTGGAGGCAGAGACGCAGGAGGCGGTAAGTGTTTCTTCTAGTTAAGAAGTACCAGAACTTTCACTGAAGTACACACTCACACACACACACACACACACACACACACACAAACATGCACATATGTGTATATATATATATATATATAATATATATATATAGAGGAAGTGTGTGTCAGTGGAAGGGAAGCTGCATGGGTGGCTCTATTCAGGCTTGGGTGTGGCTTCATAAAACCGTATCTCTGGCTGTATGTGTGCGTGTGTGTCGAGGCGTGTTTCCATCAACATGCTCCAACACGCTCTGCTGCTCTCTGACTGTGCAGTAACACACACACACACACACACACACACACACTTCTATCGTTTTAAATGTTGGATATTGTTTGGTAACCTCATTATGGTCACTTTGACCTTTGACCTCCAGTCCAGTATGAGCTGACAGTGGGACTTTGTTAAAAGCTAACAGGAAATGAAAAAACCCATGCAGTGGGCTCCATGACAACACGTTATTAGGGTCCCGTGACCATTTTGACACGTCTAACAACACTGTGTTGACTTGTGTATGAGTTTAATTAAAAACTCTACTGACATTTTTAAGAACACTGGGAAGCCAGGGATTAAATAAAGGCTAATCCAACTGTCTGAGGGACCATAATGTTGTAGTGTTTCTTCTTTCATGACGTTAATGAGTGTCCTGACTTTGCACAGGACTCTGAGGACAGTGGCCATGTGAGGTTGTTCCTGTCGTCCGGAAGGTCATGTGATGTTTGGAGGTGATGTCCCCAGTCAGGAAAACAACAAAACTCTAGTTCAGTTTGTTTTGTTTTCACTGGAGGAAGTGTTTGTTAGCTCGTTGATGTTTTTCTAAGTCCAGCAGAGCCGAGCAGCGCTGGACTGTGAGGCGATTCTGAGCTAGTGACCACATCTGGTATTGCAGGATCATGTGACGTGAACTGGACCATAAATATATACAATCGTTACAGCTGTAAAAGGATGGAGAACATTTTCTGAGCATCACAAACACAACAACATGTCCCAGTGAATTTTGTCTGTGAGCTCCAATAAAATTTGAAAATTATTCAATTGAAAATCTTTTTAGATTTAAAAATGTTTTATTTAATTATTTTCCCGCGTTAAATTTGTCCTGGGAACCAATAGGATGTCAGCTCAGCCAGAGGAACATATTGACATAATTTAGTATCATATAGTATTGTTAACATAGTATTGAATATAGAATACAAAATGGATTGATATAGACAGAACTATATTATAGATTGTACTATAATATATTGTACGTTATGAGTGTTGTATAATACATAAAAAATACAACATAATGAATATAAAATGTATTGGTTGTGTAATATTTGCAAATCAGTCCATCAAACAGAAAATTAATCAGAAAAGTAAAAATCATGTATTGATGATGCTGTGTCCATTTGGTTTTTTCATTTCATCCAAAGGATCAAAACTTTTGTGAGAGGCATGACGGGATTGTTTGAGATGCAGCCGGAAAGTTTCAAATTAGTGAACAGGAAGGTTTAGAAAATCATTGCATAACCAATTATGTAAATATATATATATTTAACCTTGAGCCCTTGAGCAAAGTATCCATACAGGGCTGATGATGTCACAGAGCTGTGTGCAGTTAAAAGTAGTGGAAGTGACGTTATATCGTCATTTTATTCTGGTAAAACTAAAACAACAATCTCTACTGTTTCTACTCTGCAGGAAGCGGGAAGCAGCTGAGATCGAGGCTGAAACGTCACAAGAAAAAAAAAGAACTGAGCCAATTTGTGACGAAGTTAGAGCAGAATAGGAAGTAAATGCAGACTGCTGTCAGAATAAAAGCATAAAGACTAAACTGTCAGAACAGATAGTGACAGTGAAGAAAATAGCCTAGAAGGCGTTTTAAAAGTCATGACTTTACATTTTAAGGTTTATTTATTGTTTTTTTTTTTTTACTTTTTTAATTTGCTAAATTTGTGAGGAAATGTGTTTGTTTTTTTAAATTCTGTATCTTTCAATAATTTAATATTTATTTTCACTTGATATATGAACAAATACTTTCATTTGATTGTATAATTGTTATCTATAGATTGCTGTAATGCCTTTATTTTGAAAAAATGATTTGAATACCTGTCAATTACAGATTTTTAATACATTTTTTGTCGCTTTACCACTGGTTTCTATTTTTAACTAAGTTAGTCATTTTAAGAATCATCAGTTTTTTTCGTTTTTATTTATTAATCTTACCTGTCATGAAAATTTTTCATTAGGGACTTTATTCTGGAATTTTTCTTTTACTTTCAAACCAGTTGCAATTAGTTTTAATGTGTCTTTCCTATAAGTATTTTATTTTGGAAAAGAAATTTGACAGTAATTTAATATGAATTCATCCTTCTAATTTTGTATTTTCAGATTAATACCTTTATCTAACTTATTCTTAAGATATTAAGAAAAATGTTCCTTATGTCAAGTCTTTATTTTCAATCACAATCTTAACGCAAAGTCCATTTTGTAGCTGTTTCCAGAGCTTTCAACCACATGTCATGTTGTTTTTTATCAGTGTAATTTGTTGCTATTTCCTATTTATTAGAGTCAAGGAAAGTAACCAAATGTATTTACTGCATAAGTACAATTTTGAGATATTTGTACTTTACTTGAGTAGCTCCTTTTTCTGCTACTTTATACTTCTACTACACCACATTTCAGAGACAAGGATTGTACTTTAACTCCATAATGATAATTTAATACCTTTAGTTACTTAACAGATTCATATTAATAATACAAAATATAATCCACAAATACATTATGATGTTTTATTATAGAATAAAATAAGACTCTAATTAATAATTATGTAATAAACATGATTCTGAAATCACCCTGCAGAGTGAGTACTTTTTGTACTTTAAGTATGTATCAATGATAATATTTCACAAGATAATGGAATTTGCGTTTTCATCTTTTATGGACTTTATTTTGAAAGCATTAACAGGAAACGCCAACGTTCATCGTGCGTGTAACTTGACGTCAGCGCGGCGGCAGCAGGAGGGAGCGGCTCTGATAGAGTGACATCCACGAAGAGTGGTAGAGAGAGAGAGAGAGAGAGCGCAGCGGAGGACGGGTGGATGACTGTGAGTACCGCTTCCTTTCTCTCTTTTCTCTCTTTTCGCGTTTTTCCTCTCTTTTCTTTTCTTTCTTCCCTCCGTCATATAGATGTAGATTAACCGGGGGGCTTACACTGACACCCAGGCGAAGGCAGACAGGCAGGGAGGGAGACAGGCCGGTGCCAAGCCGAGCTGGGCTGGGTTTGCGGAAGCGACCGACCGGCGGACAGACAGACGGGCGGGCGGGCGGAACGGCAGACAGACAGGAGCTCCGTTAATAATAATAATAATAATACTGTGGATGTTTGACACGGACAGACAGCTAGGTGGCATCATGGCGGCTGTCTGTCTGTGTGTCTGTAGCGGTCCTTGCGTCTCAGCCCCTCTGCTTGTCTCCTGTCCTCCAGGCAGCGGGGCCTGCTGCCAGAGCTGGCCGGGTAGGGAGCGTTGTGAGGCAGCCACAGAGCTGCGGAACTCCCGCTGCTCTGCTGGAGAAAAACAGAGAGGAAGTAACTCATAACAAATTGCGGAGTTTAAGAGTTTGGAGGAACCTTTCTGTCTGTCTGTGTGTCTGTCTGTGTGTCTGTCTGTGTATCTGTCTGTGTGCAGTGTATAGACAAGGCTTGGTTTTATTCCTCTGTTGTACTGTCAGCACACACACACACACACACACACACACACACACACACACACACACACACACACACACACACACACACTTGGTATTGACAGGCCCCACCTAGTTGTGCTTGACTCAGGGATCTGTCTGTGTGTGTCCATCTTTCTCCTCCAACAACTTTACTTTAGTAGATTAACATCGTGCTGCCTTCGATGCCTTCTGGAAAAAGCAGAACTACACAGTGTGTGGTCATAACAGTACAGATAAAATACAGAGCAGAACAGAGCTGGAGGAAGTATCCACATCTTTTATTTCAGTTAAAGGACGAACAATGTACCACACTGTGGACATGTGCTGTGGCAAGATATAGTTCTGCATCGAAAATGTAAATATAATTTGGGAAATGAAGATTATTATTAGTGATGCATTAATGTGTAGCATTTCATTGTTGTAGTTGGTTGAGGCGGATTATAACTAGAAATATTTTGTTTATGATTGAAACTAATGATAATAGTAACTGAGATATATTTTTTTGATAATTGACTCATCTGCTGATAATTTTTTCGATTCATTAATTCATTGTTTAGTTTATGAAATGTCACAAATATTGATAAAATGTCCATCACAGTTTCCCAGAGCCGAGGGTGACGTCTTCAAAAGTCTTTTATATCCAACCAACAGTCGAAAACCCCCAAATATTCATTTTTTAAAGACATATAACAGAGAAAAGAAGAAGTTTGAACCAGGGGATATTTTTTAAAAATGTCTAAAACAGTTATCGATTATCAGAATAGTTGCAGATTATTTTTCAGTTGATCGACTGATTGGTTCGGCTCTAAAGTCCATCACAATTCTCCAGAACCCAAAGTGACACCTGGTTTATGATCGTTTAGTAAAAGATAAAGTGACATGAAAAGAAAAGACTCAAGTAAAGTACAAGTACCTTGAAATTGTACTTTCCCACTCTGCATAGTGGAAGCTGAAATCAGAAAACTTGGACTGTTGGACAGAACAAACACAGTGAAGATGTCACTGTGATTTCTTGGTAATGATGTCGACATTTCTCAATATTTTTTAGAATTATGACAAACAAAAATAAGGAAAACAATCAGCAGTTTAATCTATAATGAATCATCAGTCCTACAAAAAAAAAGATAAAAACTCAATTCATGAGTAATAATAATCTAATAATATGATCTATAGAAGTAGAACAGTCACAGGGGCCATTTTGTTTAATACTTTACTTTTAATACTTTAGGTACATTTTCCTGATTACACTGACATACTTTTGCTAAATTAACACCAGTGTTGTACAAATAACTCAAAATTGTAATAGTGATTTACATTTAGGGCTGAAACTAGTAATTATTTTCTGTTATCGATCCACCGAATGATTATTTTCTCATTTAGTTGATTGAAAAATATTGAAATTACCTCTTATTATTTACGTTCAAAGCTGATATCTTCAGATTTTGTTGTTGTATCGATCAAACAGTTAATCAGAAAAATAATTGGCATCTTAATTGACAGTGAAGGTAATCGTTACCCTTATCACCATAATGATCTGACGTTCTGACATTGACTCACGCTACAGTCGATCACCGGTATCATTTATGTAGAGAAAAAACAACACCTTATTTTCTCAACCATCAAAAATGATACAGAGTGGTGGTTCTTCTTTTTGAAAACCATCTTTGTCAAAGCATAAATAGCACAGACTGTAACACAGTGAACAAATGAAAGGCAACAGCCAAGTTTTGTTGTTGTTGGTTGAACTCACAGTTGAGGAAATCCACAGTTCCAGTGTTCAACACTCAGAAGCTTCAGCTCGTTAACTTCTAAATTAAATTGTAGCTTGCTCTCGTGTAAATCACCATTTGGATGCAGAACTGATTAAGTGCTCAGACTTACTTCACTGTTACTGCTCAGACTTGTCAGACATGTTTAGTGAAGATACAGCATCATGGACTATGAGGGGAGAGTCCAGATCCAGGACCTCTCAGGTACAGACAGAGGTGTATGACACAGAGTAGAGAAAGAATGAAATCCCTTCAGCAGCCTCGCCTGCTGCTGCTTCTTCAGTCAGCGACTTCCTGAGAGTCCCCGAACACGCTCGGACTTGTTGCATCACACTGAAGAGAGATGAAGTGAGGCAGGATCTGTTCAGACCTTCAAGCACTGAAATTCATCTCTGCTGAATCCTTCGCTCACAGCTGGACGGCGAAAACTCCAGATGTAAACTCCTTCCTGTTCCACTTCTTCATGCACCTTTAGCATCAGGGTAATGGTTAGATTGGGGTCATTAACTCATAAACAAAGGTGTTAATTCACTCACAACGTTTTCCTGTTGCAGTCGGCCAAAGTGTCACTGACAAAATGGATTTCATAACATCATTATGTGAAACAGTCATTTAACATTGACCCAGTCATCTGGGTTGAGTTGCTAGGGTGTTGACAAATGGTTACTAAGGTGTTACAATGTGGGTCAACTGAGATGTAAAGATGTGTCTTCTAGGGTGTTGATAGACGATCTCTTTGTCTAGAATTTTTATTTGTTGTATCAGCACGCATTGCTGTCCAACAGTGTCTTTTTTTGATGCCACCACTGGGGGGTGCCAAAGCTGGAAATGTTCGAATTCTACATAGCAGCTTTGAAGTTCGCCCAACAAATTATAGTTACATTAAGTTTTAAAAGAAGCAGTTCAATGGAATTATTACTCAACTGAGAAACTTAATCACTCAACAGAAAGTTAATCAGCGATAATTTAGATACCTGGTTCATCATTTCAATCATTTTCAAAGTAAAATGCCAGAATTTTGTTGGTTCTTTTTTTAACGTGAGGATTTGATTTTTTTATTTGTTTTAAATTGAATATTTGTGGCTTTTGGACTGTTTGGATGTACAAAACAATACTTTTAGAGACAATACCTTGGATTCTTCAAAGTCATCATTTTACAACAAAAAGGTTAATTGATTAATAGAGAAAATATTTGACGGATTAAAAATTAACGAAAAGAATCTTGAATTGCAGTTCTAGACCAGTTTGGTATTGTTGAAATATCAACCAAAATGGAATGGAGTATAAATTAAACTATAAAATGCATTTTCTGATAGAAATGTTTATGTTCTTGTTGAATAAGTTATTAGTAGTTGCTTGAATGTTTTAAGTGGCAGCTATGGTGTTACTAAGGTGTTATTATGTGATTATGAAATGTTATTAAGTGTCTGCTAGTGTGCTGCTTGGTGGTTGCCAAGTTGTTGCTAAGAGATTGCTAAATTGTTGCAAAGTGGCTGCCATGGTGTCTCTTGGTAGTTCTAGAATGTTCAGCGTGGTTGTTAGGGTATTGCTAGGTGGTTGCTAAGTGAACTGTGTTGTTGTGGAAGATCATAACAAGCAAACCAAGAGAATAAGGCACCTTCTTTGATAATCAATTAATAATTTTAGTAATTTTTTTAAGCAAACATACCAAACAAACATTTTTAGTTCCACCTCGTCAAATATCATTTGTTACTCACCTGTAAATGTGAAGTGAACATCCTTGGCTTCGGGGTTGTTGGTCAAACAAAGCAAGACGTTTGAGTCTTCAAATGTTAGATTGTGAGAAAATGTCTTTATGGATAATTTCCTGATTTTTTTATAGAAGAACAGTTATTGGATAAATCAAGAAATGAATCAGCAGATGAATCAGTAATGAAAATCTTTAGTGACAGTCGTAGTATATTGTATTTAATGTGAATTAATAGATCCTTAATGTCACCATCAGTTTCATGGTCAGTTGTCAGTTTATCTTCCAGCACAGGGGATTCTGGGTGAAATAACGCACTCGAAATATGGTAGTTACAGAGACATGTTACTGTTTGGTCCTGACACCACCTGCTTAACCACACACACACACACACACACACACACACACACACACACTCACTCTCATATCTGTTAAGGGTCTGCCAAGGTAACCGTGGTGATGAGATAAGTGTGTATGTGTGTGTGTGTGTGTGTGTGTGTGTGTGTGTGTGTGTGTGTGTGTGTGTGTGTGTACACTAACTTCAGTTTTCTGGGAGCGAGGACCATTTTGGAGTGAGGACATTTTGGTCGTGACTCTGGGACAGAAACTGTCTGAGCGTTAAGGCTTTTTTTTAGGGTGAGAAAGTTTCTACCTGACCTAATTCTATGTTAGAATTCTATGTTAGAGTTTGGTAGGGGTTGAGATAAGTCTCTAGAAAATATGTGTGTGTGTGTGTGTATATGTATACTTATGTGTGTGTTTGTGTGTATGTGTGAGCATACCAGTCATGCTTCATCATGTGTTGTTGCAGCAACAAGAAGCAACATGACGGAGACAACACACACAAATGTTTGTACTTCTATCGTAGTGAGGACCGTTGTTGATGTAATGCATTCCTCAGCCCCTCACCTTAACTTTAACCAGGACTAAACGCCTAACCCTAACCTGTACCTTGACCATGACCAGTTAACACCTCACCACTAACCCTAACCCGGACCTCAGAAGTGACCTTTAACCTCATTGGTCCGGGCTCTGGTCCCCATGAGGACCCCTGGTTTTGAGGTCAGTGTTTACACTGGGACAGGTCCCAAAGAGGAAATAAAGACGTGTACATAGCAACGGTAACCAAGAGGGATTCCACAGTTGTGACATCACCACCAGCTGTGTGTGATCACATGACCTCCTTGTTTTCATTAACTCACCCAGATGCATGCTGGGTAATTATTACCTCCCAGTGAAAGGGAGGAAATCTTGGTTTGTGTGTGTGTGTAATTGATAGTTTCACAACTCCAGGTGCATTGCAGCGGGAGGCGGGGCTTACTGTAATGCTGCTATCTGTTTGGCTGTGGGAAGTGATGCCCCGGAGTGAAATTAGTAACCTGGTAACCTCTCTCTCTCGCTCTCTCTCTCTCTCTCTCTCTCTCTCTCTCTCTCTCTCTCTCTCTCTCTCTCTCTCTGTGTTTCTCGGTGTCTCTCGCCCAGCAGACAGACAGTCAGAATGCGTGAATACAAACTGGTTGTTTTAGGATCAGGAGGAGTCGGCAAGTCAGCTCTGGTGAGTAACTTAATCCACTTTACGTCTCCACTCAGCACAAGTCTGAGGTCATTCTATATTTTTCACACGGTTTTGTTTTTTTCTTGTTTTTCTTTTAGTGCATGAAACAGTTTAATTCCAGGTATTATTTAAAGCAGTATTTGTAATGGATCAGTGTGGTGTTTAAACTAATTAGTTGTGAACAGACTCTCTGAAATATGGTAATTTGAAGTTGTTTTTTTGAATTGTTTTTACTATAGAGAATAAAATTATCAAGGGAAATCAAAAGAGCCGAGTATATAACAGAAGAACAACATCAGCAAAAAGAGATTTTTTATTGTAAATTATTTATATTTATTTTATATATCAATTATAAATTAATTATGAATTTTATATATAACAATATATAAAAGCAAGCATTATATATATCCTGATGTATCGTATTCTGTTGCACTGGGTATTTAACATTAAATAAATAAAGGAATAAAACAGTAATAATCATATGAATACATACTGATACATTCTATATGATACAGTACAGTATATTCACTCCAGACCGACTTTTTTAATTTAGTCCAACTCAAACAATGATTTATTTTTTGCAACACTGGAAAATTTTGCCCTGAATTTCTCTGAAAAAAAAAAGTCAGTCCTTTTTCAGTCCTTCCGTTCAACACACACACACACACACACACACACACACACACACACACACACACACACTGGTGTAACCCTCACTACAATGAAGTGCTTTACTCCAGATGATATAATGGAGATGTGTCAGTGTGTCACATTAATTCCAATCGAATGACTTCCAATACAGAAGAGAACAGAGCTCCATTAACACTCCTGCCCTACTTCTCTCTCTCTCTCTCGCTCTCTCTCTCTCTCTCTCTCTCTCTCTCTCTCTCTCTCTCTCTCTCTGTCTCCAGACTGTCCAGTTCGTTCAGGGAATCTTTGTGGAGAAATACGACCCAACGATAGAGGATTCCTACAGGAAGGTAAGACAGCTTCCACCCGTCTGTCTCTCCGCTCTGTGTCATGTCTATATATATATATATATATATTATATATATATATATATAATATATATATATATACATATTTATATATATGTATATGCTCCACCTGGAAGTGATGTGAGACAGGAGCTCAGACAGACTCAGTTCGTCTAAAAGCCGAACATCCACCCAAATAAAAAGAGGGAGAAGGGAGGAAAGGAAAAGGGAACGACATAAGTGAAGGAGGAGAAGATGAAGGAAACGAGAGGAAAGAGAGGAAGGAAAATTATCAGTAGAGAAAGAAAAGAATAAATCCAATAAAGAAAGGAAAAGAGTAAATATAAAGTATGGAAGCCCAACTCTGCCAAAAAAGGGAAAAATTATAAATGAAAAGTGATAAAAATCAAAAAACGCTCACAGGAAGTCAAAAGATAATAGATTAGAATTTTGAGTTTAAACTCAAGATTAGACAATACCAAGTTCAAAAGTTAAATAAGTTAAACTTCTGTGATTGTAAACCAAAATTATTATATAGGACAAAATACACAAAATGTTTGACTCATTGTCTCAAAATTATGACATTTTATCACAATATTTACTTTCTACCTCATTATTTTGATTTAGTGAGTCAAAAAGTTTGATTTTTATCTGTTATTTTTAAGTTGGTTCAGTTTATTTATTCATGTAATAAGGTCCATGCAGACAAAGCATGAAACTGATTTTATTTTAATTTAATTTATATTTTTCTGAGTTTATAGCTGCTGCTAATTTTCATCTTGTGTCCCTAGTTGGGTTTTACATTTGCAGTGTCATTAAAACTTTACATAAACAGTATCATAAAACCACAAGACATTACAGATCTGAAAGAGTAAGTAGATTGAAACGCGGTGATTGTGATGTTCAGTTTAAGAACAGACAACCAAAAAACAAACAGTCAAACAAAAACATTTAACAACAGGATCAATTAGCTAGAAATGAGTCCAGCGTTATTTTGCTCTGAGCAGCTCTGAGCCTTTATATTTGGAGTTTATATCTGGAGTCAATTTGATTTCAGCTGGTCATGTGTTTCACAGCTGACAGCCTTTATAGAGAAAGCTGATTGTCTAAATTTAGATATATGATGTGGTGTTATAAAAAAAAAACTGAAATATAAATGAAGAACAGGAGCTTTCGAGCAGGTCCACTCCCTTCATCTCAACATCAACACGCTGCATTTCTCTGTTTGATTGTAACATTAAAAAAAAAAAAAAAAAAAGCTGAGAAATGTGGTCACATTACTGAAAACGCCCATCTGAGACGTACCGCAGATGGAAATGACACTGAAGGGTTTTCACTGGTTTTCACCCACCCAGCCTATCTATGTCAAACCTGCACATAAACCTCCATATCTGAACCATCTAGTCAGCTATATGTAAAACATTACATGTATTCATCTGTCAGATGCTATGCAGTAGGAAACTGGTGTGAGTCCTAAATACCAAATCTATTAAGGAGGTAAAGTGAAGAAGTTCAATGAAAGTGCTGACTAAGTGCTAGTAAGACATGTGAGGGTGTTACATTAAAGGTGTGAGGAGAGCAGGAGCTCTAAAACATAAACAAATACACAGGATGTGCGTTTGCACTCATTTCCACAAGTAGCTGTGAAATTATATGAGCAGTGTAAAAGCTGCAGGTGTTAAAGGTCGACCGAAGATTACAGGTTAAATATTAAAGCTGTCAGTGAGAGCTGCTTCTGAAGGAACTGACATGTTATTGCTTGATTTTTAGATAATTAGTCTGTGAATTAATGGAGGCTACAGTTTGGACTCGAACCCTGAACATCTGGGGGAAAGTCTTTAAGTGTCTGGTGACATGTTATTCTGAAATTCTGTCTGTCTGTCTTTGCAGCAAGTGGAGGTCGATGGACAACAGTGCATGTTGGAGATCCTGGACACAGCAGGAACAGTAAGATCTGTCTGTCTGTCTGTCTGTCTGTCTGTCTGTCTGTCTTTCCTCTGATCCTGGATCAGTTTGCTTGCTTCTTTAAGACTTCCCTTCACTGGCACCAAAGGGCCTGAAACTAACATGAAATCCCAAGATACTGACACTAAGAAAACTGGAATCACCTCCTCGTGGTCGTATCCCTCCGCCACTCAGACTAGTTCCAGGTCACAGCCCTGTTTATCCGGAGTCATATAAAATATTAATCATTTGTGTGAAATTTTGTCATAATTATTTTTTGTCAAAGTCTTGAATAATGGCTAAAAAGTGTTTTCTGAGGTCACAGTGACCTTTGACCTTTGACCTTGAATCCAAGTGGATGTTTTTGCTATATGTGAAGGGTTTCTCTTGAGGAGTTCTGGAGATATTGCGTTCACAAGGCCAAAATCATTTAGAGAGGTCAACATGACCTCGACCTTTGACCCCCAGAATCTAATAAGTTCATCCTTGAGTCCTATTTGAATGTTTTCAAATTTGAAGATGTTCCATCAAGGCGTTACTGAGATATCTTGTCCACGAGAATGAGACGGACAGACGGACAACCTGAAAACAATATGGCTCCGGCTCTGACCGTTGCTAGGGCGATGACATAAAAATCCAAAAGTGGGAAATGTTACCTGGAGTTTGGATTAATTCAGACCTGGATGGTGGAGATCCACGACCACCAGCAGCTGCTACTTATTACAAAACGATGAGGAAATGAAAGGTCCATAAAAGGTCCAGGGGTGTCTACATACTTTTGGCCATGTGACATATTTGTCTCTGTCTTCCTGACCACCTGTCTGTCTGACCACCTGTCTGTCTACAGGAGCAGTTCACAGCGATGAGAGACCTGTACATGAAGAACGGTCAGGGCTTCGCTCTGGTTTACTCCATCACGGCTCAGTCGACCTTCAACGACCTTCAGGACCTCAGAGAGCAGATCCTCAGAGTGAAGGACACCGAGGACGTACGGCACACACACACACACACACACACACACACACACACACACACACACACACACACACACACGCACACACACACACACACACAGTCATAGTGGAGACACATTCACTCACCTTTATCTCTGTGCAACAGGCTAATCATTAAAAATTATTAAATTAAATTACATTGTAACCCCATAAAACTAACTATGTAACTTCCTGCTGTAAAGTTAAGACTCTGACAATTATTTTCATAATAATTTATTGTATAAAATGTAAGAATAGGTTAAAAGCAGAAGGTAAATTGATTGTTTTAACCAACCAACAAAATGAACCAAAGATATTTAACTTACAACTGTCTAACAAATAGAAAAGGTTGATTAATCGGTGTTAATTAGTGCAGTAATTGATTGTGTAAAAAGAAAGGAAGATTTCCAGATCAGAGAAACACTTTGAAACAACTTTTCCTTAAATGTTTCATTGAGTTTGATTTGGTGGAAATGGCGACATCTGCTGGTCAAAACATGGTCTTGCATTTGATTTGGAGGAATTAAATGTAAGAAGTCACTGCCACTGATACTTTGAGTAGTGGTCATGTGACTTTTTGATGGGTCTTTACAATACGTATATATACACGAAACAGCACAACCCGTCAAACGATGCAGTGTTGGCATCTTATCGCCTTCCTGTTCAAAAATATTCATTGTAAATATTTGGCGTGCCGTCGCAGGTTCCCATGATCCTGGTTGGAAATAAGTGCGACCTGGAGGTGGAGCGTGTGGTGGCCAAAGAGTCCGGCATCGGTCTCGCCCGCCAGTGGAACTCCTGCGCCTTCCTGGAGACCTCGGCCAAGAGCAAGATCAACGTCAACGAGGTGACACACAGATACATACGCTTCATTTACATTTACATCAGAGGACTCCACCCCCAGGTTTCTGCCAGTGTCTGGCTCCGCCCCTAACTCCCAGCTAATCCAAAAATGGGCAAAGAGGTGGAGCTGAGACTTCGGAGCATTCGGTCACTCAAAGAGGCCACGCCCTCAACTCTCCATAACTTTAGTCCTTAATAAAATGTAAACAGGTGAGTTATATGAACAGGTGTCATGAAGGAGGAAATTAGCTCTAGAGACCAAAACAGTTTTTGTACCAGGCTGTAAACATGTTTATTTCTGCTGTAAAGTTGGACATTTTAACATGGGAGTCTATGGGGACTGACTCACTGTTGGAGCCAGACTCTAGTGGTCATTCGAAGAAATGCAGTTATTGGCTCTTCAGTGTTGTTTTCTTTGCCCATTTTTGGCTTTAGAAACACCTAAAAATAAATGAAAAGATTAATCTCAGGAATTCTTCATTCATTTTTTAAAATATTTTTGACTCTTTTTCTTAAGATTTAGATTTTTTTCCCCTGAGTTGTGACGTCTTTGTGTTTGTGTGCAGATCTTCTACGACCTTGTGCGACAGATCAACAGGAAGAGTCCAGTTCCAGGGAAAACTCGCAAAAAGTCCACCTGTCAGCTTCTCTAATGACAGGTAGGTGTGTGTATACACCGACGTTAACACACACACTGTGACACACACGCTGTTGTTTATACACACTCTCGTTCTCTCCTCCAGTTTTCTGCTCACCTGACCAACAACCAACCAACCAACAAATCAACCAATCACAGGACATCTTCCAGCTGGCCACGCCCCCTTTAACACAGCCATGTCATCATCAACATCAGCCACCTCTGACCTCTTGTTTCCATGACGACCACATCTCCCATCCCCTCACCACACTGTCTAATGGAGACTGTTGCCTTGGAAACATTAAAACCAAACATCAAAAGACTGCGGCGGTGGCGGCGACAGCAATGATGATGATGATGATGACAATGAAGATGATGTTGCAGGAAATAAGGGTCGGGGAGGCGGGAGGGCTGTCCAAACCAACTGCCCAAATTTAAACCACGGTTCCCATCATGCTCTCTGCTAGGCCATTTTGCGCTGGGGAGTGGCTTCTTGCTTTTTAATTTTAAATGTTCCTTTCCTTTCTTTTCCTTTCCTTTTCCTTATTTTCCAGCAGTACCGAGCCATTCACATGCAGCTCGACCACCTCACTGTCAGCCATGTTGGTGCCATGGTTACCGTAGTGATGTCGTCTCTAACATGGCTGACTCTGTATGTGTGGCTCTGGTTGAACCTGTGGATCCATTCAGTGATGATTATTATTATTACAGTGGTTATGATTATGATTCTGTGTGAAAAGATATAAAAGTCATTTAATGTTTTTGTTTTTGATTTTTGGGGGGTGGGGGGATGGGGGTTTTGGGGGTGCAGCAGGTTGTGGGGTCAGCTCACTGTGTTGGTAGCTTTGAGCTAACTCAAGTTAGCTGACCGATAAGGGAGTGACTCCGCTATCGGAGAAGATGCTAATTGCTATTTGTTGGTTGTTAGCCTTGTTAGCATATTTTTTAAAGAAATCATTGCGTACTTATAGCTTTTGGCTACCTCGTTAGCCTAGCAGCTATTAAAATATGTAAGAAACTTTGTGGGCAAATTATGCTGTTTGTTGATGTTAGCATTTTTAGCATATCATGTTAGCATATTCACAAAGGAACAAATCGGTTGCTTTGAGCTAGTTTGTCAGCCACCATCTTGAAAACTTTATTAGGATTATAGCTAGGAAAAGCTAATGACGCTAAGACTTTACTTGGGAATAGTGTTGCATTCAAAAACCACCAATGAAATATTAGTATGTTGGGCGTTTTAGCAAAAATCTAAGAGTGTGTTTGTAAAGAAATTAGAATAATGAGTGCTGTTAGTTGTGTGCTAGCTCATTGAGCCAGTAGTCATCAGAATATATTTGATATTGTGAGGGGATGCTAACAATGCTACACTCCCAAACAAGGAAATGAATGATAGTAGCTGATGTGAAAAGGGAGTCCTATGAGGACTTTGCTGCAGGCTAACTTGTTAGCATCACGGTGAGCTGACTTCAGATCTGCTGCTCAGGGCGGACATGTTGCCTTTAGACAGCAGACTCACACTGGTCCAGTACCTTAGCTTTGTGTGTGTTCGTGAGTGTGTGTGTTTTGTGTGTTTGTGAGTGTAAATGAACTGCATAACAACAATGAACGAGGCCAGTTTCTGTAATGACCATTTTGGCCCAGGAGGGTGTGTGTGTGTGTGTAGGGGGGGTGGGGTGGGGTGGGGTGGGGGGGTGGGGGGTTGAGTTATATTTACTGAGCAGGACATCCAGCAAATGTTGTTTCTGTATTATTAACCATATTATTACCTGATTATTAATATCATTAACACAACACATCTGAGAAGGAAAGGTTGAAGGTCCTGTTGGTCAACACTCTCTTTAACTGATGGGAATAAGTTACACTATCCACGTATGGTGGCCAAAATAGGACAAAAAAATCATAATTGACTGGAAAATTATCACCACCAGCTGTTTTTCGAATGAACCAACAGTAGTGGATGGAAACATGCACCGATTCACATTTTCTTTTGCAGAAATTCTTGAATTTCTTGAAACCCGACTAAAATGTAAAATGTTAAAGGGTTGAGGATGGTTTTGCTGTCAATATTCTCATAAGTTAAAGAAGAACGTTGAACTAAAATCAGTGTTTCTTTAAAACAGTATCACAGCTGAAGTTGAAAGGGGGTTGGGCTTGAAGCGGAAGCCCCGCCTCTAATTACTGAGAGGGCGTGGCCTGTGAAGCAGCAGCCAGAGAAAGCCTTTGAATAATCTGTCTTCTGTTTGAAATGTGAGAGTGGTCAGACCAGTGACCTCTGTGAGTACTGCTGTGCACAGTGTTGTACTACCAGGAGTACTGCAGTCCGGTGTGTGATACTGCTGTCAGTGTTCTGGTTCTCCTCCAGTTCGTTCAGTCATGTAGCATGTTGATGTTTCTGTCAGTACTTAGTCTGACCTCCAGGAGGTGCTGCGACAGTTTGCATGCCAAGCAGAAGCTTTCAAGAGAAAAGTCTGTTTGTAGCCGTGGCGGGGCTTTCCTGTGAATCCCACTGTTGGTGGAGACATTGTAACGTACAGTCTAAGTAAAACGAGTAGGGAAGCCATTTTGATTTTCTGAGAAATTTAGGAAAGTAGCTGTATGAAAATACTAATCTGAAGCCTGAAGTTCACTGTTGTGTGCTTTGTTCAAAATATTTTTCTCGTACGATGTTTCTTTGCTGTACTTTTGTACGCCAAGCCATAGTGGTCTCATTACTGCCCCCCTGTGGGCAGATGGCACAAAACACCCCCTGCGTCTAGAGTTACAAGAACCACGGTGTATTCAATACTGAAAAACAATCTTGGACTAATCACACAAGGGTGAAATTTGTGCTTCATCAGAAGTGTTTGCAAATAGTTTTTTTTTTCCGGTTTCATAAGAAAAATGATAAAGATAACTGGTTTGTGGAACACGTTACTTATTTATAAGCAGTATATTAACACTTAATATATGGTTTATAACACACCATAATGTCATTTTAAACCGGTACAAGGATATTTCAAGTGTTTATTTTATTAATCAGTTTATCAACATTTGTAACTCCTCTTACAAAGTAACTATAACTGGTGTATGAGCAGTTAATGAATGATTGATAACACAGTATAACACAGCAGTAATCACATTTAATTTAATAATTTGATTACTGTATTTATTAACGGTTTATTCACATGTAAAAATATGACATCATGGTTTCTTGACTTTGGAATTAATAATTAAAAAAAAAATTAATGAAAATAAAATGATAAACACTTCAAAATTTCCTGATATATCCTAATATATACAATTACTGTAGAGTGTGTTATAAACTTTTAATTAAATGTGTGTACTGTTTGTAAGGCTAAATAGGCGACGCTCAAATGAAATGTTTCCAGATTTTTACACAGTGGATGACACAGGTTTTGTGTGATGAGTATTCCTGTGATATGATCATTGAGCCCAGGTCCGTCCCACCTGCCACAGCCAATCAAATCTACGCCTGGCCACGGCTGCAATCAAACCTTTCTGGCATCCAGAGTCATAGAGGCTGCAGCAGCATTCATCATTTGATTCCACTTCTAGAAATTCAATGTTTGACAGCTCAGGCCAAACTCTGTGATCGGATAGTTCTGTCACAGAGTTTCGGTGGATCTCGAGGCCTCAGCGTGCTTCATGACAACAAGGGTGTACGAACGTAAAGGAAAAAGTTTCTACAACTGTTTCCAAAAGGCGCAAGTCTTAACTCGAAGACGTGATAAAAAAGTGAGCTTGAGGTAAAAACTTGGCCTTACTTTTACACTTCCTGTCATCACAGCCATCACTTCTTTTGAAGCATACTGAGGCCTTTAGAGTTGTGCTAGACTGGGGTTGGTTTTTCACTTTTAATGGAGGCAGGCTTGCAGGCAACATTTGATTTTAAATCCCCATGTTTATCATTCATAAGCAGTAGATAAACATTCAGTAAATGGTTTGTAAAATACTATCATGTAGTTGTAAGCAGCTGTAAGCTTTTATTTATGTATTTGTCAACAGCTATAACTCCTCCTGTAAGTATAGCCTGGTGTATAACCAGATAACGAATAACAATATAAGAAAACACAGGTTAAAACTTTTACAAATTCAAGAAAAACACTTAAAATGTCCTTATATCTGCTTATGCTACATTATAGTGTGTTATAAACCATACTGTGCTTATAAATGCTAAATAGGGGGACTTAGAATAAAGTGGTACTGGTGAGTAGTTTCCCTCTGCTTCCAGTCTTTATGCTAAGCTAGGCTAAACATATTGAGGACCTATCTCTGTACTGGACTCAGATCAAATTGACTGATGATCTTCCAGTCAGAGTTTCTGTAAAACGACAAAACGAAAGCATTGAAGAGACGATTGCAGCTGCAGCCAACTGGAATGATTCATTCACAACAAGAAGAAATTATTTTACCTTACTGAAACAAATCTGCTTCTTTTTCTCTGTATGGCATGATGACCAGTGAAATGTAAAAGAAACCAGTTCAGCCAGTGACATATCAGATTTTGAGATCCCAGTTCCACTCTGCTGAATCATTTCCGTTCAGCTGTGAGGGAGTTTCTAAACTGGTGTGAAATTGGTCTGAAGTGGTTTCTTACAGTACAGAAACCCACAGCAGCAGCGGGAGGTAGGGGATGGGGAGGGTGGGGGTGGTTGGGGGGGTGAAGCCAAATGTAAAGTAAAAACTAAAAAGCCTTAAATGAATAAAAGTGGTGCAATTTTGTAACAGCAAACTGCAATGTGGAGTCATTCTGGAATAGATAGATAGATAGATAGATAGATAGATAGATAGATAGATAGATAGATAGATATAGATAGATAGATAGATAGATAGATAGATAGATAGACTGGTTATAGGTACATGTCACCCTCTGGTGGTTGAGTTTTGTAAAGTCATGCAGAAACCATATTGAATTCATTTAACTTCTTTTCTATATCTATTTATTTTTTAATATGATATTTATATAATTTAAACATAACATATGGATAAAATATCAAAATGTAAAACTGTATATAATATAGTAATTACTGTAATATATGATATTATCATTCAATTTAATGCAAAAGATGAGCAAAGCTTTGACACTGCAGTGTACATTTTTGCTGTTTTTGTGAAGATAACATCACAGCAAAGAAATAATGAGATTATTCAGATCAAAAATGTTTTTTAACCGAATTGATTTTTTTTCCTAAAACACTTTATTATTCAAAACAGTTTAAATAAGATGGAATGGAAACTAATAAGCACTGAAAATGGAAGATACAATCAATAGAAACTCCTGAAATTAGATATATAACAAAGTGGATATGGACAATACATACAAATTATAGTAAATATAAACAAATAAAATAATATGATATAATATAATATAAAATAAAATAAAAATAAATTGCAAGACATAAACAAGACATCTTTTACAAAAGAAATCCTTAAACAAGGAAATACAGTTGACGTCACTTGTCGATCAACCGTTTTCCTGCTGACGCGTCTGCGCATGACGCTAAGCTGCCATGGCAACGGAGGCAGCACCTGAAGCCGAGGGACAAGCTTAGCCGCTGGCTAGCATGCTGGTCGGGTTAGTTAACTAGTTGTACAACATTATTACAACTAGTTAACAAAACGTTCATGGTCGAGTGATGAGTCGTCGTGGTTGGTCAGCGGTGAGAGCGCCATGACTGTCCGCTTCAAGGTAAACAACAGGTGTTAGCATTAGCAACAGGTTAGCCAAACAAGCTTGTGCTAACGAACGTAGCCACCTAACAGCTAACTCGCCGACTGCGCTATTTATAAACGGGTTCCGACTAAATTAGCGTCAGTTTTATCTCTAATGAACCAGTCTGGTCCCGGTTTACCGGACAGAACCCGGCACGAGACTGCAGAGTCAGGATTAATGAGATTTAATCTGATGCAATCAGATAATCCAGCTAATCAGGGTCAGATAGATTTGTTTATTTGCTTGTAGAACACTTTTGAAAACTCAATTTACAAAGTATAAAGTGCTAAAAAAGGGTTAAGGTTAGAAAATCGTACTAGTACTACTAATACTACTAGTATTACTACTATTACAGCTACAGAGGATATGATACCAACCATAACTTCATAAGTATTGAATTATCAGTATTGATTATCATATAGTTTTTATTGATCATTCATCAGTAAGACTTGTTTGATTGTAGTAATTTAAGATCTGAGAAATGCTAATGGGCATTTTCTATTATTAATGCTCAGGCTTCAACTGATGATTATTTTCATTAATGAATAAACTCTCAATTATATTGTGCTTAATTAGTTAGCTGTGCAGGCTAGTAAACGTCAGATTAAAATGCTCATCACCATTTTCTTCAGATGTTTTGTTTTGTCTGACAATCAGTTAAAACCCAATATATATTCAGATTTGAATGATTTTAAACAGAGAAATTCAAAACAGATTGACAGTAAGTGAGTTTAATGATTAATTAATCATAGGGCTGCAACTAACTTTTATTGTTAGTAACATTATATAGATTGAACTTAACACTTATGATTCAACCCTGCATTTCCCTTTCAACTCAAAACAAAATTAACCTATGATGGTGTCATATTGTGTGTACACCGTACAGATTCTGTATCAATTCGTTCCACCTTAGTGAAGCGAGATGATTCTTACAATAAGTGAAATATTCAAACATTCACAGTCAAGATTCTTTGATTTTTATGGCTGCACTGTTTCAGCAAATGGAAATATTCTATATGTCTTGCGCATATTAACACACTGTTTTATTTATTCGAACCGTGTTTGGCCTTACAACTTGTACATTTGAAGAGCCACCAAACTCTTTCATCTTTATGTGTTTGTGTCAGTGTCAGAGTGAATACCAGAAGAGCTACGGGGTTCCCCGGTCCAGGAGTCTGCCACCTCAGCGCTGCACCCCGTTGGCCGGCCTCCGCTCCTACCAGATGGGTAAGAACCCTGAGATGAGCTCTGACTGGATTGACTTTATTCTGACAAATTCTTTAAGAGACATCTAAGCCTCCTACCTTGTTGAAGAATCAGAATCTGTGACAATGCAAATATTTTTCATTATTCCTCTTAAAGTCCAAAGTTACATGCTGTGTCTTTGACTCGTGTGTCTCTCAGGTATCAGCAGAGAACCAGGTCTCCAGCGTCGGAAGAGGCTCGGTCCTGCTGGTCTCGCTCAGTCCTGCACTTCTCTGCTCTGTCCATCAGATCCACATCAGTCCCCTGCTGAACCGATCGCTCATGCCCACATAAGAGCGCCCTCTGCAGGTAGGCTGTCCATGTCAACAATATACATATAATATAGCTGAGAAAAAAATAGTTTATGATTCCAGCTGTTGTGGGTGGTTGTAGCTCAGGAGCTAGAGCAGGTTGACCACCAAACTGAAGGTCAGTGGTTCAATCCCCAGTCCACATATCAAAGTGTCCTTGGCAAGATACTGAATCCCTCTGAATCTGTAAAAAAAATAAATTGTTGTTAAATTAAAAAAAAAAAAAGACTCATCATCACATTATTTAGCCCCCAAAATATCAGTAGCAGTATCAGCCTCAAAAACCCAGTATTGGACAAACTGCAGTGTACAGTTAGGATGCTAACATGCTAGCTTTTAGTATGCACTGGTATGATAATAGCTGCTAATGTAAGTATGTTAATCTGTTTTCCTTGTCTAATGTTACTTTGGTAACAGGAACAAGATTAACTTAATTTAACAGCAAGAAAATCAGTCGTTTATCAGTCACTTTTTCAGAATCTGATGTGAGTTAATTTTAAAGTGTTTTATAAATGAATTCCTTCTCCTCCACCTCTTCAGCACCAGCCTCCAGGAGTCGCTCCGCCCACAGGAAGAAGCCTTCCCTGGCCCCAAGACCTCCAACACCTCCTCCTGAATCTCGAGCAGAACCTGAATCACCTGCACAACCAAAAACTCCAGAGAGGCCACAACGTGCTGCAGGAAAATCTAGTAAATACCCATCACATACAGTCCAGAGCGTAAGTATTTGGACAGTTACATATTCGTTGTTCTTCAGGCTCTGAGCTTCAGCTCATTCAGTATGAAATAAAATAATAGAGACGACATTAAAGAGCCAAGTCTCATCTTTAATCTGAGCAGGTTTACGTTAATATAGAAAAGAACAGTGTGGAGATATAGACCTTTTAAAAAAAACCTGAGCCTGAATAATTACTGTGTTAATGTCCAAATACTTATGGCCTGGACTGTAACTCGGCTTCATTATCTTCCTCTAAGATCAGGTTCCACTTAAGGAATATGATTTGTCTCCTCAGCAAAGCTCCACCCCTCCCAGCCTGACAGACAACCACAGCAGCCCAGCCGCCCTCCTACAGCAGCACCTGACCGACAGCAGCTCTCGGCCAATGAGGTGAGCCGATGAAAAACTGTGTCTAGTTGTGTTTTTTTAATTTTTAAAACAAGAAAATATCAGGATTAACAGGATCCTCCTCCTTGTGCTGCAGGTCGAGCATGCTCTGCGGTGGAGGGCGGGGCTGAGGTCAGAAGGTCAAAGGTCGGGAGGTCAGAAATCAGAGTACCACAGACAGTTCAGCTGGAAGAAACCTACAACTGCTGCGTCACCAATACTGACTGCAGAACAGGTACGATACCACAAAATACTGTAAATACTACTGTCAAGTACTATAGAATACTACCACACACTACAGTAATACTTCCAAATACCAAAAAATACTACCACATATTCCACTAATACTGACTGTAGAGCAGTTAAGACACACGTATTACAAAATACCATATTTTATCATGTATAGTATTGCACTGTAATTACAGGTACATTTCTACCTAATACTTCCAAATACCACTAAATACTACCACATATTTCACTAGTACTGGCTGTAGAGCAGATAAGATACTACAAAATAGTACCGAACACTGGCAAATACTATCACATATTCCAAAATACCAGCATATTTTATCACGTATAGGACTGAACTCATAGTAATTGCAGATACACTACAACCTAATACATCCAAATACTACTAAATCCTATCAAATATGATCATATACTGCACCACACTGACTTCTGAGCAGGTAAGATACTGCAAAACAGTTGTTCCCAAATTGTACCATATAACAAACCCATTCTAATTGACTTTATTGACTTTACTGACTGACAGCTACTAACAGAAACTCCCAGCTGCTTCATATGTTTTAACATTAACATATAAGGTGGAGAGTTACTACAATATGTTACTGTTTTCATCACTGTACACAAACAGAGATATGCTAGTAAATGCTAGTCAGTAGGATGCTAACTAAGAATGCTTTGGTCTGAGTCGCTGCGTTGAGCTTATTAAAGGTTTCTGGATGAGGTGACGCGTCTTCAAGGAACTACAAGAGGTCATGTCACCTTTGATTTAACTCTGCTGAATTCAAGAGGAAATAGATTTTAAACAGGTAAATCCCACTGAGACCTTAAACTACAAGTTTCAGACAGGAGAATAAACATCAGACACATGAATAAAACAGTAATACAACCAGGTGATGATGTATGAAGACTGAAATAAGATAAGAACAGAGAAAGTTAGAAAACAGTCAATATTTAGAAAACAGAGGAAATGAGTAAAACACTCATGTACCATGTGGTTTGAATTCAGTCTGGGATACTGAGCTGTTTGATTTAATTTCCTTCTGAAAACTGTTCCATGTTGCTGCAGCAGAAAACCTGAACACTTTCTTTAATATCTCAGTCAGTGCAGACACACAGAGCTATGATCTGAGTTTGAAAAGATAACAGTGGAGTTTTGTCTGGAATTACTTTTTAAATAGAAATAAACCACCGACTCAAACGATGTAAAACCGACAACAGATGAATGGATAAATAAAACACCTAAAAAGTGTTTGACTGTATAAAACATCAGTTGCAGCAGAAGAAGGACTGACTCACCAGGTGTGTGCACTTCAGCTGTGTCCACCAGGTGGAGGTAGACTGTTTGATTGCTCGTCACTGATGAGTTCAGTGTTGACATGTCTAATAGTAGTTTAATGAATCATTCAGTCTCATCACTGCTCTTTGATTTTAATGATTAGTATTTAAATGACTTGTCATTGCTGCTGACCTTTGACCCCCCCCCCCCTCCCCCTCCCCCTCCCCCTCCACCACTGCAGGTGCTGTATTCCAGCAGCAGAACTGTCCCTCCCTTTAAGAAGAACTCCGTTGCCATGGAAACAGAGTATCAGCGGAGCTTCCAGGGTGTGGCCCCTCCCACCGAACCCCGCCTTCGGACACATCTGGAACATCAGCAAATCCCGCTGTTCCACAAACACATGGTATATATGTCTGTGTGTAAATATGTGTGTGTGTCCTGATTGGTTGATTGATTGATTGATTGATTGATTTGAACTGTTTTCATCTCCAGACCAACAAAAAGAGGAAGGAGGAGTCACAGAAGAAGCCCCGCCCCAATAACAACGCCCCCACCCCTCAGAATGATAATGCAATGCCCCCTCCTCCTCCTCAGGTGCAGGGAGGACCCAGGTGTGTGTTTTGTGTTTGTGTGTGTGTGTGTGTTTTGTGTGTGAGTTTTTTGTGTGTGTGTGTGTGTCCGTGTTGTGTGACTCCATTGTGTTCATGAGGTCGTCTGTCTGTCTGACAGGATGTTCACAGAGTATCAGTCCAGCTTTCGTTCTCCCCTCTACAGGATCCCAGAAAAAGGCGGAGCCACGGACAGCGACGCCCCTCAGGTCAGGATTCAGTGTTATGGCTGATGGGGGGGGTGTCATACGATGAGGGGCGGGGTCAGTTATCATCTTTGCTACCTGACTCATTTAGATAAACCAGATTAACGTCACTCACCTACAAAAAAAATACTTGCAAGAGGGAACGATTGAAAAACGTGTAATTTCATATTTCAAATATTTTTGGGGGGCATTTTTAAACCTCAATTTGAGTGTAGACAGGAAATGGGACAGAGAGGAGGGGAGTGCAGCCGGGAGTCGAACCATGGATGCCCAGAGCGTTTGTACCCAAATCACTGGGCCATAAAATCACTTCAACAGCAACACAACCTCGGTGTGTGTCTGTCGTTCCCACTCTTCACTTCTCTGAACTCCTTCGTGAAGTTAAACCTGTGGAAACTTGAGGTTGTGAGTTAAGTCAACGTTAGCCTGGCGTTACGCACGCGTGTTCGAAAGCTAGCTCGCTCGTTTGTTGGTCATTTGACAAAAGGAATGTGACAGAAGGAAGAAGGATGAAAAGAACTGATAATATAATAAATCTCAAGTGTGAAACTGGTTAATACAGTTTCTCTGATGTAGCAGATTACAGCTGTTGATGTTGATAAACTCGCATTTCTATGGGAACAAAGTCACTGTTGCTTAATTGAGTGAAACAACATGGTTTCTGTTTGTAAAAGCAGCTGCTGGAGTGGAAATGATTTGAACAGGACTTGAAGTTTACTCCACACAGCTGTTCACACAGTTTAGGAGTGTCAGGCGTGTGCCGACAAGATAAACAGCTTCATGTCATAAAAAACACCTACACACACAAAGAGAATCAGTGTTTATGGGCAAAAGGTGACACACAACGTAACTCTTTACAAACACATCATAAATATATAGTTTCGTTTTTTTAAAAGGTTCAGTAACTAAGACTGCTGCTGACCGGAGATTTAATCAAACAAACAGGAGGAAATATGTAAAGCATTTGTTGGGGATTATTTCCAGTGGCAGATTAATCGTCGGAGTCGTGTGACATTATCTGATGGTTTTGGCGTCTTCACGGAATTCATGACAATATTCGATTCGTCAGCATCAAAATCAGTTCAGATTAAACTCTGCAACATTTTGTCCACTCGACGATTTAAACCTGCTGAACAGCTGATTTGAATTTGATTTGTCGGGGATTTGTGCAACGTGTGTGTGTGTGTGTGTGTTGATAGAAAACCAGAGTGCTGAGTGTCAGCGGTGAAACCACAGAGCTTCATTTCAGGGAAACAACACACTGTTAGTCACACACACATACACAGACACACACACACACACACACACAGGTAGGTTCCCACCAGTCGTGTGGAAAGTGTCGTTGGGGGGGGGGCAGATGAAACTTTTCTCTGCTGACATCAGATTAGTTGAAAACATCAAAGTCAAAATACCTCAAATATCCCCTGAAGCTGAGCAGGAAAACCCGTTTCTAAAACTGATAGTTTTACTTTTTAGTTTCGAATGTTTTCAAAATAGTTTTACAGTTTATGGCCAAAAATTTGCGGACGCTGCTGTTGCATAGCGAGGCTGCAGGGCCCGGTCGGTTAAATCTTAATGCTGCAGTGTACAGTTGTATTTTAGACCACTGCACTCTTCAACTGTGTGTCTCCAGTTTGTGTGTGACTCTTCCTCATGAGCTGTGTCTCAGTTGAGGGTCCGCATCCTTCAGAGGACCTGGTCTATGAAGGTGTGGCCCATCATAGACTGAACTGAAATGAGACGGTCTGGTCTACGGAGGATTTTTGCAACCTTGACAACACGTAACTTTTTTTTCAGTAAAACTTTTTGTTTTAAGTGTCTTTGTTTGACCAGTTGCATCGTTAGCTGCTGAACTGAGCTGAGACTCAGTGTAATCCTCAGGCTGTCTGTCAGGGTTGTTTGCTGACATATTATTTTCATTATTGGGACATAAATGGGACGATGATGTCACTCCGCTGTGGCACCGTCGGTCTTCAGGTGCAGCCTGTTGACCTGCACACACCCTGACCTCCACCTTATCGAGCACCTTCGAGACAAACTGGAACACCGACTGCGAGTCAGACCTAAACCCGCCGGCATCAGTGTTGGACCTCACAACTGTCTCGTTCAGACACAAGATCATCAGCGTAACATCATTACCCATAAAGCCCTGGACTTTTGTGGGCTAAACGTCATGATTCAACTCCACGAGCGAGTCGAAAGTCTGTGACATCAGGACAGAGACGAGTTGGAAAATGACTTAAGCAGAAAGTGTAAGTGAGTTTTATGGACGTGGACGAAACCAAATTTCACCTGCTGCTGTGACTGTGAATTTTTTCATGTCTGTGCTTTGTTAAAATCATGAAGCTGATTTGTCTTTGATGAAACTCCAGGAAGGAGGTTTTATTAATGTGTGAACTGAGGTGGTGCTGAGCTGCAGGACGTGGTGTCATCTCTCTGCTGATTCCAGTCAGTCTGAAGTTACAACATCATTTAAACGCATCACATGTGACCTGATTTATCATATTGCAAAACCAGCTGATGACAAGCAACATTTGTATGACAAGATAAATACTGAAAGCTGAACGAGAGACCTGAAGATCTGTTACTGAAACATTAAAAACGATTTATTGTAGTGTTGCATCTGAATGCCAGCGTGCAAACAGTTCGTCTGCCGCAGCTGCTTCAATCAGACACGACAACGACTGAATAAACCAACTGAATGAAAGAGAAATCTCTGAATCCGTGGGCGGCGTGTAAGCGTCCGGTTAACTTTCCATCCTGTGGTGAAAAGACGCTGTCAGCTCACATCATCGCCTGCCTGCTCAGAGGAAACGATCAACAGATTTAGCATCGTGACAGTCAGAGACCTGCAGCGTCAGGTTTTACAGTTCGTGCTGGGGTTGAGGTTTAGTCGAGGGACAGGCTGCGGTTTGCGTTGAAAAAAGGGCCGAGGTAATCCAGGGTTTGGACTGGGGTCAGGGTCAGGTTACCGTCTGGTTTACCAGAATCGACAGGACGAGGCGCCGCAGACTAAGGACACGCCGGTGAAGACGAGATGTATAATCTAATGATTTGCCTGAAGGCTGCACAATTAATTTAAATATTATCAAAATCGCAACATGGCCAAGTTCAACATCCAAATCAAATCTGTTTTTCTCTCTTCTCTTCATATCTAAACTTTGCCTTGAAAGTTTCCCCACACTGTAGAAACAGGAAATGCAAAGAGAATATCTGCTTTGATCAAAAAGAAGAAGAACTTGAGACTGTAATTTGTTAAAATTAGATTAAAACATTTTTTCAGTTGTTTGTTTTGAACCTGGATCCAAATTTGAGGCTGTAACAAACAAAATATGTGAGTGTCGATCTGCTTCATAACCTCCCTGATGTGTGAGACACGTCTGACCACAGTCGCGTCCGTCGTCGTGCAGGTGAAGCAGCTGAAGCAGCTGAGGCAGGAGGCCTCGTCGTACCGCCGCCGCGCCTGGGGAACCAACTTCTCTAGAGATCACCTGAACCAGCTGCGGTCCGAACACAACGCTCTGTGGGAGCCGACCGACACCACGGACTCTGCCACTGACCCCCCCACCCCACGCTTGACCTTTGACCTCTGTGAGGATCCAGACAGCCGCAGCACGCCCTGTGTGGAGGCTCTGGACCTGGCCAGGTGAGAGGTTATTTTTTGTCGGTTATTTATTCGATAAATCAGTTTGTATCATGTGACAAACAAAAGCATCAATGTCTGTTTTTCACTATTTTCGTCGTTTGTTGATTAATTAATTATCAGAATAGTTTTCACTGATAGTCTCATCAATCGATAGATCGTTGCAGCTCTAAAAGCATTTAGAAGTAAACTGTGTGTGTGTGTGTGTGTGTGTGTGTGTGTGTTGGCAGCCGCTCCGCTGCCTCCAGTAAGAGGTCGTCTGTCGTGGGCTCAGGAGAAATAAACACAAACAAAAACACACAAACAAAAGCACAAACGTCTCAAAGTCCTTCTGCTGAAAGACCCAGCGCCTGGGAAGGAGGAGGAGAAGAAGAAGGAGAAGAAGAAGAAGGAGGAGGAGGAAATACAGACGAGTGAGTTAAATTATGATTGTGAAACTTCCTTTAATAATTAATAATTCATTTGATCATATGAAGAAGAAGAAAACATTATAACCTTGATTTATCTGAAAAGCAGCAACACGGTGTCTTTCATGTTATTTAGTTTCCTGTTGTTATTAATCAACAGCCGAGACATGACAGGAAGTGAAACACGCAACGTCTTAAACCCAGAAGCCACGAGGAACCCGTCAGTTAGTACTTCATGAGTACTTCATAGTACTATCATGGTTCATAATGTGGAGCCGTTTGTTTACAAGTGAATCCAGTTACAAAAAAAAAAACACTATGAAGAAAAATCAGTTTCCAACACGAAAAGAGACAAAAACTAAATAAAAACTGACAAAATGTGTCAGAATTCTTGTTGGTAAACGGATCAATGATCTAATTAGAACCTGTGGAAAACTGGACGAGACAGAACAACGTTCAGACAGTTTGTGTCGTGTCACACTGATTAAATCTCAGTTTCAGACTCTTTCAGTTTGAGGCAGTTAGTCGAAGCATCAACACCTGAGACACAATTTCACCTGCATCGTTTGTTTGTGGGGATTTATTTTTAGCCTAAACTGAAAATGACAGCAGTCAGCCATGTTGCGTTTATTAACTGAGGTCAAACTCGTTGGGCTCTATTTTAACGATCCAAAGCGAACGGTCTGAGGCGCATGACTGTCACTTTTCCTATTTTAATGGCGGAAAAAACATTTACAGCTCCAGGCGCACATTTCAAAAGGGTTGGACTTTTGTTTTGTGTTTATGGCGTAACGTCCAATTCACTTTAAAAGCGCCTCGGTGTATTGTTGCTGTTACCATGGCAACAGTTCACAAAAATTAAAACTCGGCTTTTTCAACCGTGTGGCTGCAAGAAAACAAAGAGCAGATCTAGAAGCTAAACTGTAAACGAACGAGCTGCTGCATCAGTCTGTGGTGGACGTCTCTGATCGATCAGGACAAACGTGTGTGTGTGTTTGTGTGTGTGTGTGTGTGTGTGTGTGTGTGTGTGTGTGTGTGTGTGTGCGCGCGCGTGCGTTCACAGGGAGGAGGGGAGGTTACCGACTCCCAGGCTGAAGATACGACCAGTTCAGAGAACCCACCACGACCTCACCACACCTTCTACTGGTACACACACACACACACACACACACACACACACACACACACACACACACACACACACACACACACACCGTCGACCTCTGACCTCTGTCTGTCCTACAGGAGGAGCTATTCTAGTGGGAAAAGTGAAGATCAGTGATGAGTCTTCTCCACTCAAGCAACAGGTGATGTCACAGGTTTTAGATTCTTCATGGAAAATGAGAGAAATAATAAAAAACCTTTTGTCGTCCTGGAAAATCATTTAGTCCTTGACATTATTTTGTGAACAGTGTGTAAACCCTGTTGTAGTAAACTGCTCTTCTTGTCCTCAGAGGTGTGGGTCAGCCGTTTCCGTGGCAGCAGGGGCGGACGCTGTGGTCGACATGCCGTTCAAACGGAAAGAGGCGTGGTCAGAGAATAAACGCCCTCCATCACCTGGCCCCTCCCCTGACCACAAACCGGCTTCTAAACCAATCAGGATGAAGCAAACGCCTCCAACCCCTGTTGCCCCACCCCCTCTGGTCCCTCCCCCACTGCACTGCATCCAGGGAACCCTGAGACACCCTGACTTCCAGCACAACGGTGAGCAGCTGCTAATTAATTAACTAATTAACTAATTAATTAATTGGATTGATGAATTAATTAGACTGATGATTAAACAACCTGCAGGAGACCGAATCATTTTTAATCCGAAAACATCAGACACCTTACCCCAAGGTGACTCAGCCCTGAGACCAGTGTTACCATGGTAACAATCACTGACACTTGCACTGACCAGTCGCAGCCAACACCAAATTAATCAGATTTTTCCTGTTATTGTTTCACTCTCGTAACTGTTGAATTCCTTATACCCAAATATTTTCTGCTGCGGCAATTTTTATTCCTCCACGCCGCCGACAGTCAGAGGAGCCATTTTGTCTTCAGGTTGACCGTCCGCCGTCTCGTGGACACGATATCTGAGTAACGCCTTGACGGAACTTCTTCATAAACTTCTTCTGTGGCACAAACATTCAGTAGGACTCAAGGATGAACTGATTAGATTGTGGTGGTCAAAGGTCAAAGGTCACGGTCACGGTCACGGTGACCTCAGAAAACACTTTTTAGCCATTACTCAAGACTTCACTGCAATTATGACAAAATTTGGTTCATATTTTAAATGACTCTGGATAAGCAGGGATGTAATCTGAAACTAGTCTGAGTGGAGGAAGCGGTAATTCTAATTTTTATTTTGAAAAAAAGTCTTAATTTACCCAGAATTCATTGCACCAAAGTCCGGCTTAAGATAGTGAAGAGCTAAACAGTCGATCTGAATTCTGACTGTTTGTTGTATCTAAGAGTCACAGTCCGGCTCCAGGACTCACCTGGAGCGGGAGCACCGAGGGTTCCTCAGGTGTGACGGTGTGTTTTCGAGGTTGTGTGGTTGTTGGTCGTGTTGACGGGTGAATGATTGTGTTCCTGTGTCTCCTCAGGTGAGTTGGGTCTGAGGTTCAGGGAGCTGCAGTGTTCAGGACGAGGCTGCGGCTCCGATGACGGTGAATCAACCTTTATTAACAACACCACTTTTTAAACACTTAATGAAACTCCCACCTCCGTTTAAACCTGTTCTCCCGTTGCCCAGACGACCGGCTCTCGGTGATGTCGTGGCGTTCCGCGGCCTCCTGCTCCATGGCGTCCGCCGTCCTGCAGCGCGCTCAGAAGAGACGAGAAAACTTCTGGGGGAAGAGATGACCTCCGACCTCCTGACCCTAACGAGGTCCCTGCTGTCGCCGTGGAAACCAGCACTGTTGTTTGTAGAGCTGAGTGGTTAGTTAATGAGTCATTGCTGTAATTAGTCAGAATCATGTATTTTTATAGATGTAAGTGATTAATTTAATTAGAGAGAATCATGTATTTTTATAGGTGAGTGTCAGTACCTGTGTCAGTGTTTACAGGTTTGTCATAGATGTTTTTATAAATCTAATTATGTAACGTTAGTCATTGTGTAGCTGCGGCTCAGTTACATCACAACCTGAAACCTGAGCTCGTCAGTTTCCTCCTGAGGGAACGAGCTCCCACTGGTTAAAGGAAAACTTCGGAGAAATGTTTGGCAGCGAGGTTCGGTTCCTGTCAGCGGTTTGGTGTCTGTTTCATCTTCCTGAACGTTTCTCACACGCTGCTGCAGCGACACTTTGACCTTTGACATCAGAGAATCCAACGCTCTGACAGCTCCGTCTTCCTAATGACAGACTCACGGTGAGAACAAACAGACTGCCCATTAATTATTTAATTTTTTTATTAGTTTGATCTATAAAACATCATGAACCTCAGGGTCAGAGGCTGCAGCCAATCCCAGCTCACATGAGGTGAGAGGCGGGACTTATCCTGCACAGATGAACAAACATTCACACCTGCAGGAAATTCACCAGTTAACCTGCAACATATAAACTCCAGGGTTCAAACCCAGAACCTCCTGGCTGTGAGGCGCCAGTGCTGATCACTGAACCACCGCGTCGCTCCGAAGAACAAGTAAACACACTGAACTATTCACTTTACAAAAACAAGAATAAAGAAAAGCAGCTAATTCTCACATCTGAGAAGCAGATAATTATATTATTGTTTTTATTAAACAGGAAATTCACTGAAAAATTCCTGAAACAATTTTTTTTCCCACAACTTCAAATATTTCTGTTTGACGTCAGAGAACTGACATCACACAAACATCGCCATCACTTCCTCCGGACGGTGAGGATGGATTTACCTGGCAACTTCTCACACTGTGCAAACACACACACACACACACACACACACACACACACACACACACACACACAGGTTTAACCTGCAGATAAACCAGCTGACTGTGAATTCCCCTCATAACAATGTACAGGCCAGAACAAACAAAATGTAGATGTAAAGGTGTGTGTGTGTGTGTGTGTGTGTGTGTGTGTGTGTGTGTGTGTGTGTGTGTGTCTGTGTGATTTCCTCATACTGACAAATTTCTGCTCTAAAGTTTCATTCAAGGAAATACGACATGAATAAATCAGTCTGTGTTTAAAGTCATAAAATGATCTTGAATCTTGTGTTTTTTTGTTTCCAGTTTATTTTTTTATAAAATTTAAAAATGTAATTGCTTCATAATTAGTTGATATAAATTCCAAACCTTCATGTTTTTCACCACATGACATTAAAAATGTTTCTGTCCCGTCTCTTTGCTCTCTCCATAACAATGTTTACAAACCACAAATATGAGCCACATTGACACTGGCCAGCACAGGTGTCATTGATTGTTACCATAGTTACATTGGTCTTAGACCTGAGTCAGCCTTGGGGTGAGGAACATATTTATATATAAACACACATTTTTGATAAGTGTTTATGTTGCATCCACTCACTGATTTTGTGTAAATGAGAAAAAAACAAATCCTGGTTTACAGAAGGACGCTGTTTTCAGTTCACAGCTTGTTTCCCACGTTTGAACATTATTTTCAGTTTCAAATAAAAATAAAAGCCTTAATAGCAGGCGCATCAACCTGATACCATCATGCATCACAGTTCCTCATCGCTGAGGGTGCAAGAGCAACTTCCTGAAATATTTTTATTTTAAATGCTTAAAATGTATAGAAGCAGAGAAAGTCCGCAAATATTCTCAAATCTCAAAGTAAAAAAGCTTGTTACCCCGAGATAACGAGATATTATCAAGGGAAAACTATTTTTAAATCGCGATAACAAGATATCAAGAGAAAACTTTTTTTTTTCTGAAGATATCAGGAGAAACAATTTTTGTTATCGATGAGATATCAAGAGAAATTTTTTTTATCTTTAGATATTAGGAAAAAACGATTCTTAAAAATTATTTTAATTTTTTTCTCATTACTCCGAGGTATTGATGAACACATCAGAATATTTCAATCAAGGGCAGAAATCACATCGTTGCCATGGTTACTGAACGATGCGACAGGTGCAGATTATCTGGACAGAGTGCTACTCACAATTTAGTGTATGGGGTTCAATCAAAATAATTTTCTTTTGATTAACTTGAGATAACGGGATAAAAAATATTTGTGAGTATGACCATCCTCAGTTTATATATCTCTGAGCGTGCTCAGTAGAGTCTGGAAAATCAGACATCTCTATGAAATCCTTTTTGGAGACGTCTCAAAACTTCCCACCGCTCTGCTCAGTTCTCAGTCGCTGGTGTTCAGCTAAGGTCACTTCCCGTTCATCATTAACTGGGTGTTCCACTTCTCAGCTTCCTCACTACGCACAACATGTCGCAACGTATGATGAGCAATGTGACACAGATGTTGTAACACCTGATTCTGATCAGAACGAGAGTAATTTAAATTCAGATTTATTTCAGTATGAGTGAATTTATTCTATTGAAGGTGTTCACATATGCAGAAACAGGTATTTTTTTCCTTTAAACACAGCAGCTGATGTCAGGCCAGGTGAAGGATGTCTGCAGCTTCTTTTGTAGCAGTGAGGCCTTTAATCCTATTACCAGTCTCTGAGGGATTAACACACCCACACTCCGCACAATAAATGGAAAAATTTTACAGAAAACTGACCCGGCCACTCGATCCGTCACTTCACAACCTGGAAATTCCTGAATATTGATGTGAAGAAGCAGCAGAGACAGAGGAGGGAAACTGGATTGTTTCTGTACTGGCAGCGATCAGGGAGCAGGGTGGGGGTTTCCACTGTAGGCCTCCAGGAGCAGGAGCTCATACAATGTCCCTGATTTATATAATTGATAGATATCAAACAGGACTTCCTCTGTAGAAGCAGAAGGAGCGGCCAGTTGTGATGGTCTGGAGTCCCCCAGGGATCAATCCTGGGTCCCATTTATTTCTTTGTTTTTATTCCTCCCTCCATCATCTGCAGAACCAGTGTGCTACCAGTTGATTATCCTAAAGCAAATATAACAGATGTTTTTCTAATAAAAACTTACCTAATAATAATAATAATAATAATAATGCATTTTATTTATAAACAACACCCAAGGACACTTTACAAAGCGAATAAAAAATTCAGAAATTCAGAATTATTGTTTCAGTTATTGCATCTTTAAAATATAGAGTGCTAGAACATTGCTTGCATGTATTGTACATTATTATATAATCATTTTGATGATACCACATTTTGAAGAGTTGCATAATATGACAAAATAAACCTTCTGTTCAAACATGTAATCTGAACAGAGCTACAGTCACAGGCCGGTCGAACTAGTTTCTTTTTTTTGTCCGTCTGAGGGAAGTTTAAACAACAATGTTGATTTCCAGCTTCTAATCCAACACACAAACACACACACACACACACACACACACACACACACACATACATACAGAAAAAAAGAGGAAATGATGTCACTGCAAAAACACAATTAAAATGCTCTTTTAGCAAATCGATGACAAAAGTAGCGGCAGTCGTCACACCTTCACTGACAGTTAATTTCCTCTTTGTGTAAGTGACAGTAAACACAGATTGCCCCCGCTCAGCACTGACCTGTATGTGTGTGTGTGTGTGTGTGTGTGTGTGTGTGTGTGTGTGTGATGGGGTTTTTTGGCTGGTTACCTGTCCTATATTTCTGCAGAGGGGGCGGAGGGTTGATGAGTATAAAGAGATTGGGTGCAGAGACGTCTTCACAACAGCATCTGCTCACAGGTGAGGACACAGGGACAGATGCAAAAGACTCATTCAGCGCTTGAGTGTTTCATCACAGAGGTTTTATTTATTTTCTCTTTCTGTCTTCCAGGTGAAAACTCTGACTTCTCCTCGCTCTGAAAGGATTAAAGATCAATTTATCTCCAGGAAAGATGAAGCTCAACATCGCCACACTCTCTCTCCTCCGTCCTGCCGCCGCCATGCTTGTCCTTCTGCCGCTGCTTCTGATTGGCTGGGCCGAGCAGGGGTCAGCGCTGCCTGTCGACCGGCCGCTCAGCCAGCCGCTGCGAAACCCGCAGACTTACCAGGCCGTCCGGGACATTTCGCAACATGTGAGTGGTTCATTTAAAATATATGTCTTATACTGTAAAGTCAAATCCTGAATTCAAATGTTTGTTTTAACGTCAGATTTGACCTTTAAATCGGCGAAAGAAAAAGTATTCGGATCATTTACCAAAATAAAAGTAGTAACACCACACTAGAAAAATAATTTACAACATGTACCTACAGTAGTATTAGTATACAGTAATATTGGACTCATACGACTTCACATCACAGCAACCTTTAACTGCTTTATGTTTTCTAAAATGTTATAAAAATGCTTCTTATTTTATAAACTCATCATATGTTCAGTATGTAAACTAACAAGGAGCAAGAAGAACAATATTTGCCTCTGAAATGTAGTAAAGTAGAAGTATAAGGTAGGATAGAGTTGTAAAGTAGAAGTACCCTAAAACTGCCATTGAGTAAGTAGTCACATTCTGAATTTAATATATACATGGTTTCAGATTTTATTATAAATTCTTTTTTTATTTAGAGAATTTATTCATTATTTTACAATTAATTTTTAACAGAACTTCAAATTTAATTTCAGAAATCGGGTTTTAAATCTCATCATTTGTTGGCACCATTTTCACTCCGTAGCTCAAACCAGTGCTTCTCTTAAAGTAAATCCAGATGTTCAATTAATACAGATACAGTAAAAAAAAAATGAAATTATATTTTAGAGGCTTATCCCAGAATATTTATTTAGACCCAATATTTCATTTGTATTTAATCTAGGCTTCATAAAACAAGGAAAGAATTAAGGAACCAATATTTCTTCACCTGTACAGAAGAGCGGAGAAAGATTCCAACGCTGATTGATTTTGTTGTTTTGGCACTAATTATACTCTATTTGGATTATTGTTAGGGATCAAAACAGGAATAAATAAAGGGTTTTATACCTGACAGGCTGTAACAGGGTTTGAACCAGCGTTTAGGCTCCAAAACTGACTAAACAATTACAGGAAATGAACAGTGAAACAGTGTGAATAAATAAATGTGATGAATCCAAATAAGAAAAATCTAATCTCCCTGTCTGTGTTTTCAGGCTCAGAGTCAGCAGACAGACGACGACTCCAGCTCCAGACTGATGCCCAGAGTCACTAATACTAACCAGGTGAGGATAGATCGATAGATCGATAGATAGATAGATAGATAGATAGATAGATAGATAGATAGATAGATAGATAGATAGAAAGTTTAAGCTTTAAATTAAGTTTGGCAGCATGTGTTGATATAAAAATACATTGTAAAATATTGTTACAAGTTCAAGTTCATCCCCTGACCTCTGACCTCTGACCTCTCCCAGGACCACCTGAAGATCTGCTGCCTCCACGCCAACATCCTCGACTTCTACCTGAACAACATCCTGCGTCACCGCGACAACCAGCATCCCAGCATGCACCGGCTGAAGACCGACCTGTCCCGCGTCAGCGAGGACCTGAAGACTCAAGGATGTGTGAGTGTCGACCGGTTTCGAACTTTTCCTTTAACAATCAGTTCGTTGCAGAACAGTGAGACAAAGCAGCAACAGACTCTGATGTTGAGCCCAGAATAACATCATTTATGAATCTGGAGGTGGTGACGCTGTGGTTGATCTTATCTCCTGTGACAAACAGAGACTTTCTGTGGTTTCAGTCAAAGTGAACACACTTACAGATTGAAGCGATAACAGCTGCTAACCTACGCTACCTGTCTCCCTCTCTCTCCCTCTCTCTCTCCAGAATGTGACTCACTACCACGACCATCACCACGCCGTGGAGTTTCGCAGGAAGCTCGCCATGGTAAATTAATCTGAAGTTTTATCTTTAAAATCTACGTTGAACATTCATTTCCTTTGACTTTTTATTATTTCATTTTGCTAAAATTAATAATAATTGGCTTAAATTCAGGGTGTTGCTATGACAGTGAAAGAGTTTTTAGTGGTTGGCCTTTAATGAAAACACTCTGTTGTAATAACAAAAAAGGGGAGGTATGGAAGATGAAACAATGGATCAATTAGTTGATTAATAGAAAATGTATGCAAATATTTTGATCATTGATTTATTATTTAGGTCAGTTTTACCATCTTTAACCCCCCAAATTTTGTCTTTAAATCTCAAGTCAACTCTAAAAAATGTAATATACAAACGTGTCATAGCACTTCCTGGTTCCTGCTCCTCAGACGTGAGCATTTGCAGATTTTCTTTCTGACTTTTTTTTGTTGGTTCCAACTAAAAACACCTCGCAGACGTATAGTTTCATATTTAGATTTCATTAAACGAACAGGAGAAAATAGAGCACGTGTTGGGGACTATTTTCAGCGGTGGATTGATACACATTTGAAGTCTTTCCTCTTTTCGTGGGATTTGTTGACTGAGAAAAAGATAGAATATCACCAGTTTTCAGTTCTATTGTTTCTAATGTGTCTCTATTTGTTTCAGATGGGGGGCGAACAAGGTATGAACAAAGCAATGGGAGAGATCGACATCCTGTTCACCTACCTGCAGGACTTCTGCATCCTCAACAACTTCACGGACGCCAACGTGGACGCCGCCGAACAGTGATGCCCCCACCGTTTCTACTATTTCTACTGAACATATTTATCACCTTTTATACCGCATCATTTTATACCAACCACTTTTATACTTTTATTTATTTGTCTATTTAATTTGAGAACATATTTAACATTTTTATATATTTATGAAAACCTCGAGTATGGCTGATTAGTTATTAATCTATTTATTGATGAGACTGTTTCAATACATGAGCTGAGAGGATGTGGTGTTGATCCTGTTGCCATGTTGTGGCCGATTGTTTCAATATTTAATGTTTCTTGTTCCTCTCAGGCTGTTGGACACAGTGTGTTACGAGATTCACATGAAAATAAATAAAATTTGGTTCAAATATGAAAGTTGTTTTTCTGTCTGTTTGTGAAGTAAAAGGAAACGTTCAACATTTTTTTAAATAAAGGATTTATTTAAGTGTCATTTCCCATAGTCCACAATAATTAGACAAAATAAGATTATAAGAAAATGTATAATGTAACACTATAAAAAAAATCCACAAAAATAACAATGACGACGACAGTGTGGTTTTGTTTGGTCGGCAGGATTAAAAGCAAATATTTAGACGCATGGCAGCTGGTCATCGGTCTAAATATAGTCCAGCAACAATAGAAACAGATGCCAAAAATGGAAGCTGACTCTATTCTTAGTTCCTCAAACATCAGTATTTAACATCTTTGGTTCTGTGAGCAGGTAGAGAGGAAACGTCAGAGACAGAGTGGATGTTGTTGCCTGATAACGAGACTGAAAACGTCATTTTGGTTTTATTTTACACTGTTCATGTTTTCCATTTGGGAGGAGTTGTTATTTGATTCATTCAGTAGCAAGTGGGCAGCGATTCAGAGATGAGGAAACGGACGGTAAAAATAAAGAGGAAAAAGAAAAGAAAGAAAAGTCCAACTGAAACGACATCGTAACAATCTGCTGTTAATCGCCTGCGTTTATTCTCTGAGAAAAAATCAGAACGGCGGCTTCAAGTGTTCAGACCCCTTCACTTTATTGTGTTGTAGATTTAATTCTAAATGCATACAATTGCCATTTTTGCCATTTAATTTGCAATCAATAGTCCATAATGACAAACTGAAAGTTTTTGCAAAATTATTTAAATAATCAAAAACTGAAATCTCTCATTTATAGGCATATTTAGAACCTTTACTGTGACACTCCAAGCTGCAATCAGGTGCTTCCTGTTTGCTTTAATTATCCTTGAGATGTGTCTAGTACTTGATTGGAGTTCACCTGTGGTAAATTGAATTGAGAATAAACCCCAGGAGAACAGTGGCCTCAGTAACAGTGAAATGGACGAACTCTGGAACCAGCAGGACTCTTCTTAGAGACTCAGAACCCGGGCCAGAAGGGTCCTGGTCAGAACCAAAGAACCAAGAACCCGACGTCGCTCCAGCAGAGCTTCAGAAGTTCTCTGCAGAGATGGAGAACCTGCTGGAGGGACGACCATCTCAGCAGCTCTCCATCAATCAATCAATCAATCAATCAGACCTTTATGGTGGAGATGATAGACTGAGACACTTTGAGTTTTGTAAATGAGAGATTTCACTTTGTCAATACGGATTATTGAGAGTTAAACACTGTTGAAGAAGAAGAAGAAGAAGAAGAAGAAGAAGAAGAGCTTGTGCAGATACAAATGAGAATAAGTATGAAACAAGGTTTAAGTCGTACTCTGAATCCAAACCTCTGCAAACTAAACAGAAACCACCTCTGTTACCGAGCGTGTTTGCGAGATGTTTGCTCGGTGATGATCAATAAAAGAAGCTAAATACAGTTTTGAGTTATTTGCACTTCATTGTTTTCATTTTCTGCTACTGCTGCTAAAAAACAAAAGATCCTTGAAAACTGATATTTAGATGTTTAAAACTCAATTGTCATGATTGATTTTTATCAGATTAGATTTTATAAAATAATTTCTAAATTGCTGCTATTCTCTGTCTGACACTTACACCCACTGACCTATATCTTGAACTGGTGCAGAAAACCACAAGGACATGAGACCTACTTATCCACTTTCAATGGTGTAGGTTTGGTTTCAGCTCAGTGAGTGTGTATAAATGGATACTGTACAGTATGAGTGTGTTTGTGTATATAAATGTGTGTGTTGGGGGGGTGGGGAGTGCCCCCTCCCCTCAGCAAAGAACAACTTAATGAGGGATTGTGTACAGCTTCAGACACGGAAAGGTTGCACGTAAAACTGAGTATTGACTTCAGTCATCAGTTAGTATCTTCTCTGATTCATGTTTTCACACATCAGTTAAAAATATCGTATTTTGTTTTTAAAATAATCCACTTACAGCTGAAACAGGACACTGGATCTGCCCCGAATATAGATGTGTTGGTCACTGGTCCAGGACCAATCCATCCACCAAGTTCAGCGCAAATCGGTTCAGTACCTTTTGTGTAATCCTGCTGACAAACATACAAACATACAAACAAACAGACAGACGCAGGTAAAAACATGAACGCCTCCTCGGCGGTAACGATACAAACAAACACTTTTATTGTTGGACCAATAGAAAATGATGGATGACTGTGCTGATGATGATTCAAACGTTTTCAGTTCAAACGTTACTTCGAGCCAGATTCTCCAGTGTGGCCTTGTGCTCCTCTTAGTTTCATATCATTGTGTAACCTTTGGTTTTCACTGTTGATCTGACTAAAGCGAGTGTTTGAAGATGTTACTTCAGGTCTGTCAATCAAAGACTGAGATTTTAGCAGTTAAAAAAGAATCTCTTTAAAATAAGTCCTACAAGAAGAGAGCTACCGATCCGTAGAAGTATAAGACCTAGATACAAACCTTTTCAGGATATGGACGTTGCCACGAGCAACCCCAACCAGATTTCATTATGCACACACAGCATGTGATTGGGTTTCTATCCAAGAGGCTGACACAGTGAAGTGGAGCTGTTTATCCTGATGACCTGTTGTTGTGCTTGTTGAAATATCTCAACAATTATTAGATTAGACGTTCATGTTCCCCTCAGGATGACCTGTTGTGATCCTCAAGTCAAAGCTGTGATTCAGCCAGTTCTTTGGTTCATGATCAAATACCTGTGAAACTAATGACATTTCAATCAGTTTCAGTTGCACTTTGTGTTTAGAGGTGAAACAACTAATCAATGAATCGATCAGTTTCTCTGGGATGAGGTATAATGTATACTATGTACACTCGGCCAATGGGCCACAGGAACCTTTTAGTTCCTGAAGAGAAGTTCCTGTGAAAAGAAAGTTCCAAGCACTTTTTGGGGCGAAACATGGCTATAGTTCCTCAACAGGTTCCTGGTTCCTGGTTCCTGGGGAAAGTTCCTGCAGCGGAAACGCAGCTAATTGTCTCAAAACTCTGTGTGTAAAACGCAAATCCACAAGCGTAGAGACAAGAAAATTTATTCAAAAATGTTTGTTTGAAAGTTGTAAATTTTATTTTTTGCCAGTCCAATGAGAGAGACTGAGAGGAAATGACACCGAGTTGAAGTTATAAATATAAATAATGTTATAATAAACTTCATTTAAGATTGGATTTTTTTGGGAAAACATCAGAGGCTGGGCCCCCTTGCTCCACCTGTGGACTTCATTAAGAAGAACTTCACCATTCATTTTCCTCTAAGTGGGAGGGCCGCGCCACCAGGGTTCTACCTGTGTGATGTCATCACAGGGGATTTCCCACACAGGTGACACCAGGAAGTTGAGAAACAACAGAAAACCTTTTACTCTGTGTGTGTGTGTGTGTGTGTGTGTGTGTGTGTGTGTGTGTGTGTGTGTGTGTGTGTGTGTGTGTGTGTGTGTGTGTGTGTGTGTGTGAAAGAGAGATAAGGATCTATATTTAGCCGAGGCCTTTGTGTTGAAACTGAACAGATCAGGTCACATGACATTGTCACGTTCAGGGGCCTCCAACACTGAACCAGTGGTGAGATATTTATAGAACCACTGCCATTAATAAAAATTCATGTCATTTTATCACTTTTTTCAGTACGTGAACATTGATAAGATATTTCTATTTCAATTTTAATTTAAATAATAGTAAATTCTTTTCGTTTTGGAACTAAAATACCCATAATTCGGGGGGGGGGCTTTGGTAGCTGTAAACCGGAAGTACTATGTTCCTAGCAACGGATTCAGTGAGATAGCTTTTAGCCACATTTTTAGGATATATTTGTTTATCTTCTGTCAAATTAACACCATTAAAAGTAGCGGAAGTATTTATAAGCAGTTCCTGTTTGCGGTGCGCTCGTGGACGTACAGACAACGATCGTTGTAAGACGGTTCGGTGATACTGAAGGAAACTTAACGTGACGATCCTCAGGCAAGTTCTGAAACGTCTTTTTTCTTTGATTTCCGAGCGGATTTTTGGACGTTTGTTCGTGACGGAGATCGGAGATAATGACATCCACGGAAAACGTAAGTCACACTGATTCTATAAATGTGTGTTTCACGCCTGAGTGTTTCGATTTAACTCGTTTATGACTCCGAGAATAAGCAGGATTTTAAAGCTAACGGTTTTACAGTAGCTAAAGTAGCTAAAGTAGCTAAAGTAGCTTAGCTTAGTGGTAAGCTAGTGTTAGCCCAGTGGGGATTCATTAGTGGGGGCAGTGCTGTTTAAGGTAATACAGTATTCCTAAATATAAATATGAATACCAATTTCAATTTGATATGTTATTTACAAGGTTAAAATAAATGCATGCAATTTAATAGGATTTATTCAGGTTCACATTAGCAAAACACAAATAAAGTACCAACATCTCCCTGATGTGAAACATTTTGAAGCAAAAACTATTATTCTGCCTCTGAGAATCGTCTGTGATCATTTTCCTCCCCTGTGTGTGAAAATCCTGATAATGATGCAATCATGGACTTTCCATTGTGCCACAAAGACAAGACGTAACGCATGATGTTTTATACTAGATTAATATTGTAGACTATTATTATATACGATAGATTAATTGTTTCATTGATCTTTCTGAAAAAAAATTACTAAATATTTTATTGTCATCAGCCTTTGTCACTGTCCTTAAACTCACTGCAACAGGTTGATAATAAAGTTAAAAGATATATTTGTAAGTTTTGCTATTGCTACATAGCTAATGTAAGCATTAACAGCTGTTTATTGACCAGAATTGCCAAGAGCTTCAGCCATCGTTATATTTATAATGCGTCCTCTGAGCATCTACGTCTTGAGGGCAGTCTGGACACTACTGTGACTCGGTATCGGAAAGCGACGAGACAGGCTGACCTGGCCAGGGCTAGCTGGTTAGCATGCTAACGTGAGTAGAAGTGTTTCTTTCCACCTCTGGAGAAAGCTCTTGCTGAGCACAGGAATGAAGTTTGATGATGAACCCAAAACGTTTCTTCTTGAGTGATCAGTAAACAGCAGTTTACAATGCTAACCTTAGATACGTAGCGATAGCAAAACTTGACAGACTCATTTTGACATAAGTACACTCCCTACACTCAACAAAACATGACCACTGAACTTAATCCAGGCAGTGTTTGCCATTAAAACTATTTTGTGGGACAAATTAGTTTTAAATTTCGGGGACGCATGGAGCTGGAGCCTTTCCCACAATGCACTGCAGGAGCTGATCAACTCTCAGTAAACCACTGGATGTTTTGCACATATCAGTCTTGTCAAATGTGCATTTTTAAACTGCAACAGTGCAGACAGACAGACAGACAGACAGACAGACAGTGTGTTGTTGTCAGTGTGGCTGTTTGACCTGGTTACTGTTCTGACTTCCAGGAACATCAGCAAACACAAAAACTCTTTCACCTTAACTTTTGTTTTTGATCTTGCGATGCTCAGAAGCCGCTTGAGGTATTCTTCTTCTATGGTGCCAAGATGCATACATTCCCGCTCCGTCTCCAATCTGGGTCGGACGACGTCTCTGCGTTTTCAGTAAGTGCCCAGGTGGTAAAAAAAAAAAACCCTGCTGAGTCAATGTTTCCTTCAAAGGCGCAACCTAGTTTTATCTGACCGCAAAATCTAAACACTAAAACCAGTTTTAACCCAAACGTAATCGTTAACGCCAAGAGGAAGTGAGAGGAATAGAAAAGAGACAAACGAGGAAAACGAGGAAGAGAATTGAGGAAGAAAGGAGGAGAATATACAGAAAGGAAGGAGGAGACAGAAGAGGAGAAGAGAACGGAGGAAAGAGAGCAAAGGCCAAAGTGAAGAGAGGAGGAGGAAAGAAAGAGGAGAAACAGGAGATAGGGTGGGAGAAAATAAAGGAAAAGAAGAGAGAAAACATGGGAGGACAAAACGAAAGAGGGAAAAAAGGAGAAGGAAGAGGAATAGAGGCAAGGAGAGGAAGAGAGGAGGACAAAATGCAGAATAGAGAAGAGAGGGGGAAAGGAGGAGAAGGATAAAGGAAAGAGAAAAGAAAGGAGAGGTGACATCAGCAGAGAGACTCCCTGGAAATTTGCATGAGTCAGTGATATCAGGAAATTTTTGAAACGGGGGGGGGGGGGGTTGATGGTTGAGTGATGGTTGAGTAGGGGAGGGGGGTAGAGGAGGAGCAGGAAGTATAAATGAAGCAGAGGGGAGTGAAGTTGCTGCACTTGAAGATGCTTCTCCTCGTCGTCAGGATGTCTGCTCCCGCTCTGCTGATCAGCCTGATCTCTGGGCTTGTTGCCATGGCGACGGCCGAGCGGGGTCTCACCTGCCAGCAGGAGATCCCTGCCGAGCTGATCCGAGACCTGTGGAGCCGGTCCATACTGCTGATCAATAAACTGCCGGTAAGATCAATGACTGATGATCAATAACTCTGAATGTATCTAAGTCTGTCAGTTTAACTCTCAGTGTGAGTTCAGTTATATCACCTATTGATTAGTCTGCTGATCAATATAACAGTTTACTGTCTACCAGTCAGTGTCAGTTCATTAAATGTCCATATCATGTTATTGATTTTTGTCAATAATCACTTTTATTGTATCTGTTCCTTGAGATAGAGAAGTGGTGATTATTGATTAACCACATAATCAATGGCAGTTTACCATCAATCAAAAGTTGTCAATCACATTGACAAGTCTGTCAATCAATACATCAGTTTACTGTCCCTTAATTGTTCCTATTGATTTGTTTGCTCAATAATAACTTTGATAAAGCTGTCAATCAATACTTCAGTTTACAATGAATTAAATATCAATAAGTTTTATTGATTTGTCTTCCAATCACTATATCAGTTTATTATCAACTAAATGCCAATAATCATTCTTATTGATTAGTCCACAAATCAGTGTTAGTTCATTAAATGTCAATAATCACTTTTATTGATTTGTCCATCAGTTAATCAATTAGCATGTGAACTTATTTTTCAGGAAGTCAATAATAATACAATAACTATAATTTATTAATTACTATCCTAGTAGTCAATAGAACATTTTACTACAAACTGATGACAGATCAAAAATCAAACAAAACAGTAAATATTGATTATTGATCAGAACAAGAGCAATAAATAATTACTATTAATTTCCTTACCAATACTAATCAACAATAAAACCTGTTAATGATTATGTGATTAATTAATGTTAATGTTTTCACTATATCGACAAGTGATCAGTTGTGTTACCTGCTCATCAATTCATCAAAATAATGTGATAGTGTCATGAATGACAGGCTGAACATCAATCAATCAATTAGCAATAATGAAGAGACGAAAATCAGTTCTTTCAAAATAAAAGTCTCATTCATGGAGTGCTTGTATTATTTTGTCTGATCTGATTGTTACAGATAAATAAACAACATCAGCTGGTAATAATTGATATTGATGAGTCACTGAGTGAAGCACCAGTTCCTCAGTCGATGATCAGGATCAGACAGGAAGTGAAAATGTGAAAAGTTGCCATTTTTGAAGCAGATCAAAGAGTTTCTGACTGAAAACACAAGACGCACGTTTTGAATTCACAGCTGAAGGAAACGTTGTTGACACACTTTGACTGATATCACTAATGTTCTCACTGCTGCTGCTGCTGAAGTCAATAAACAGAAGTACTTTACTTCAGTATTTCCATTTTCTGCTACTTTGTACTTTCATTTTTTATACTTTATACAGCACTTTCACTTGTAACTGTATTTTTACATAGTAGTATTGATACTTTCACTAAAGGACGTCTTCCACCACTTTTGCTACTGATGATACACAAAGTATGTTTTGTTGCAGATGGAGATAATGGAGAGTAGATACTCAAGGAAATCAAGAATAGATTTAAAAATAACATAAATAGAAGACATGTATAATTATCTGTCATGTCATTAATGTAAGTTTTTTTTAATGTTTACATCGGCAGAAAGAAGAAAACTTCTCCGGGCGATGGAGACTACTGCCCAAATTCTGCACCACATGTCCTGAGGTCAGTGAACGTATCAGACTCTAATCCCGTCTTGTCCAATCAACCGCAGAGATCAAAGTATGTTGTAGAGTAAAGTGCCGACTTTGTATCTGTAGTGAGAGTTTGTAGTTTTTTGAATGGAGTCTGGTTCTGCTAGACATGAGTGGAGGTAAATCTTTTGCTGAGGTTTCAGCTTCCAGGTGACGGTGCTCACTTTGTGTACCTCAACCACAACCACACACTTAAACTTCATCTACACAGAACCATGTTTAACCCCAACACTGAAACACAACACCACTTCTCTTTGGAATTTCTTCCCTCAAACATTAACACGTCAAACCTGCGATTTTTACAGGTGTTTCCAAACAAGTTGTAGCTGACATACCTGTTCAGTGGAGTGTACAGTTTGGACTTCAAGGAGGAAGTGCAGCTGGAGTCAGAAGTTTACATGCACCATAGACAAACACACTTAAAGTCAGTTTTGCACAATTCCTGACATTCAATCCTTACAAACATCAGTTGTCTCAGGTAGGTTAGGGTCACTACTTCATTTTTTTTTTTTTTTTTTGTGCGTTTATTGGACAGGATAGTAGAGAGAGACAGGAAATGGGTAGGCAGAGAGAAAGGGAATGACATGCAGCAAAGGCCGTCCGATGCGGGACTCGAACCGGGGCCAACTGCAGCGAGGACTGTAGCCTCTACAAATGGGGCGCCTGCTTAGACCACTACGCCACACGACAACCTACTACTTCATTTTAAGTATGTGAAATGTCAGTAATAATAGTACAGAGCGTGATTTATTTCAACTTTAGTTTCTTTCATTTCATTCCCAGTTGGTCAGAAGTTTTTAGTATTTGGAAACACTGCTTTTAAATTAACTTGGGTCATATGTCTCGGTTAGCCGCCACCCCCGAGCTTCACGGTTGCTGTGGTGCTTTTTGACTTGGCAGCCTCATCCTTTTAACTCCAAACAGACAATTTTCGTGAATGACGAACAGTTCAATTTTAGTTTCATCATGTATATTGCTGTATTGAAAAGTAAAAGCATCTCGTCATGTTACCAGCATTTTATTGGTTTCGGGTCGTCCGTGCATCCATCTGTCCGTCTGTCTCATTCTCGTGGACATGATATCTCGCTAACATCGTGACGAAACTTCTTCAAATTTGCCACAAACATTCACTTGGACTCAAAGATGAACTGATCAGATTTTGGTCGTCAAAGGTCAAAGTTCAAGGTCAGTGTGACCAAACAAAACACCTTTTTAGCCATTACTCAAGACTTCACAAAAATGGTTGGTATTAAATATGACTCTGGATAAACAGGGATGTGACCTGAAACTAATCGCAGTGGAGGAGGGATATAACCACGAGGAGGTGATTCTAGGTTTCTTGTTGGTTATAAGGTAATGGAGGTCTTAAGTGCATCTGTTCTGAGAGATGGAGAAGTGGTGGATATCTGTCTGTGGATTTCTCTTAAGAGTCGATAGTAATGCTTCCAGGTCTGTGTCTGTAATGCTCATTGTAAAGAAAAACAGATTTTATCAGTAGTGTTTTATCATGTTGTAAGCAAGATTTGTGAGGCAATGTTATATTAAAGCCATGCTAGTGGCACGGCTAAAACGTATAATGTCAGTCCACAGCTTTCGGTATCTGTCGGTATCTATATATCTCTATAAATATGAGATGGATTGCCTTGAAATTTGGTTCATGTTCTCCTCAGGATGAATTACTATAACTTTAATGATCCTCTGACTTTTCATCTAGCACAATCATTAGCTTTTTGCTAACATGCTAAACTAATATGGTAAACATGGTAATCATTGAACCTAATAAACGTTATCATGTTAGCATGAGAAATTTCAGTCAGTAACTGACTAACATTGTCACCCATAGAGCTGGTGCTAGCTGTTGTTAGCCGCTGCTAGCTGCTGATAACAAATAGGACCTTCATATGACAAACTACTCTCTCCTCCTCAGCACACGATTGGCTGGCAGGAGATTGGAGAAATTATTGACATCTACCAGAGGAGAGTGTTCAGCAGTGAGGTCGTCCAGAAGCTCCTCCCCCTCCACTACAACGACCTGCTGTACCGACTCCAACACACACTGCACCACTGCGTGAGTACACAACTGTGAACACACACACACACACACACACAAACACACACAAACACACACACACACACTCACACACTGACTAATCTTTGTATTTGTGTTCAGGTTTCTTCGTCCAAACCTTCAAAATGGTCCAAAATCATCAAGAAACTGGAGAGAAAAATCAAAAAGGTAAATATGACAGTTTGTACTACAACTATGAATACTGCTGCTCCTTTCTCCTACTGCTACTACTGCTGTTGCTATGACAACCGTTACTGCTTCTGCTACTACTACTACTTCGCCATCTACATCCAATCCAATCCATCCAATTCTGTAACTGCACCTATTACAATCGTAGCTACTGCTATTATTACTACTTCTTACATAATGTGTGTACTTTACCTGCAATTAAATAACATGTGGAATATTATTACAATCTGCCACCTATAACTGGCTGTTTAAAATGTTATTATTCATCCATCCATCAATTACCTCATCACATTCTGGGTCATAGGTATCAATAAAACATACATTATTTAATTAGTTATTTTTAATACAGTGTAATGCTTGAATTCTCAGTATGAATACACAAATGATACAAACTGAACCTGTGTCTCTGCAGAAGAGGAGAGATGAAGTTGCACTGAAAGCCGTCAGAGAGTTCACCTTCATCCTCAGATGGATTGATGAGCTGGCACAGCACCACATCCTGTAGAGCATCATCATCATCATCATCAATGCTTAACATTTACAGGTTTTCATTTCAAAAATCAGAGTAGATTTTTTTTTTTTGTGACCTTAAATCCACTTTGACATCTGTCAAAACTGGTATTTTTACGTCACAATAGGTAAAAAAACTGAAAACAGTGAGTCTTAACCATTATCAGCATCTTTATCACCCACACCTGTTTGGCTGGAGGTTCCTGGAAAGTGCTTGAATCTTTTTTTAAAATATTGATTTAATGTTTTTCAAATGTTTTAAAGTAAATTTGTAGCTTTATTTACAAAATAAGTTATTTTCAGATAATATTTATTATATTTGAGTATTTACTGAATCCAAGTACTTAAAAATTTTATATATTGTTCAAAATTTAAGATATTTTTATATGAATTATTGTAGCTGTATTTATATGAATTTGTCAATCAAACTCTGAATGAAATAAACTAAATTCTTATCTTCATCACTGGTGTCGGGTTCTGATTGATGAACTGTGAGTTTTAAGTGTTGTCTCCCTCTGCTGGTCAAAATCTGGTAATACAACGTGAGAGTGACGTGTTGTATTTCTTTATGTCTTCAAAAGGGAAAGAAAAGAGAAAAAAGGAAGGGGAGGATAAAAATGGGGGGTATGTAGTGAAAGTAGGAAGGGAAGAGAAACAGAATGGAGAGAAGAATAAGAAGCGAAAAATAAAAGGAAACAAAAGAAAGGAACTGATGGTTAAAAAAGGAGTAAAAAATCAAAATTTGAGCGTGAAAAAGGGAGGAGGAAGAGAGAAAAGGCAGAGAAAGGAAACGAGTAGGTAAGGAAACACATTTAGCGTCCTAAATTTAAACACTTGGAAGAAGATTTGAATTTTGAGGTTTGATTTAATGGAAAGATTAAATGAAAAGTTCACCCAAAAGAGAAACTGAGTCACGATCCTCTCCCTTCCCTGGCGGTGGAAACCCAAGGTTGTCGGGACGACCGCCGAAACCCACAACGAAACCCCACACGGTGACACAGCACTGAACTGAACACATCATCATCATCATCATTATCATCATCATCATCATCATCATCTCTTTTTCTGTGCAGAGCAACTTCAATGCAGCAGAGTCATTCCTTGTTCAGGATTAGAAACCTGCTTCCTAAAGGCGTTAAACATCATTATCAGGCTTTTTAGCCTGTTTTAGCTCCTAACATTAGCGCTCTAATTAGCCTTGTGTTCAAGACACAACACAATCTTCATCATCTTAAATGGCATTTAAATGTTGATCAGTAAATTCCCAGAGGTTTTGCTGCTTTGGCCGTACTTGGTTTGGTTTGACCAATGGTGGGTTCCATTTTAAGTGGGAAGTCTGAATATCCGAGATCCTGATCACTCTGAGTTTGTTTCGAAGGCTGAAAGGGACCATGTGTGAAAACACCCTTTGTACACGGATGCAGAGCAACTACAAAGAGATGCAAAACTACCACTGATGCAAAAACAACTACAAAAAGACATAAAACAAGTACAGAGAGACTTAACTAAAAATAGACGTCAACAAACTACAAAGAAATGCAAAACAACCACTGATTCAAAAACAACTACAAAGGGACGTAATACAACTGCAAAGGGACATACAACTATAGAGAAATGCCAAAGAACTACCAAATGATGTAAAACAATGACAAAAAGACGTTATACAACTTCCAAGAGATGAAACAACTACAGAGATGCACAGCGAGAAGCAAAATGTCGAGACTGACCATACAGAGATGCAAAAGAAAAACTACAAAGAAATACAAAACAGCTACAAAGAGACAAAAAATTGTCCGCAAAAAGATATAAATAATAATTTGAATATGGTTAAAGGCATGTCAACTGCACACAGCTGATGAGCAAACATCTACACAGTCACAATGAGTAAATATACAGTTTAATTGAGTGAACCTTTTTAGAATAAAATATTTGCTTTTTTTTCTCCATACAGAGGCTGAAATATTGATCAGCGTAGATTAAACTGATGGTGAAGGATCTTCATGTGTGTCAGCATGCTGCCTCTGCAGGGTCAGAGGGTAAGGGTGAGTAAGGCAGGTGGCATGGAAACGTCAATCCTCCAACTCATACAAAAGGATGTGGTGTGTGTGTGTGTTAATGTTTGTGTGTGTTTATATTGGCAGTTGGCCCACAGGGAAAAAAAGCACTGTCTGGTTTAGACTTCTAGGTAACATACACAAATGAAACAACCAGTTAATTCCAGTTAATTAACATTTACCTTGAAACTTCAAGAGTGTGTGTTTGTCAGACTGCATGCACAAATTCTTGTGGTTTACCAAAGGAAAAAAATGCTACGAGAGAATTTCTTCTTACTAGAGAGTTTTTCCATTATAAAATCATTTAGCGAATCTTTATCAAAGGACTTTCAATTCCTGCAGGAGATTAATTGTTTGGTTGTAACGTTTGCTCATGTTGTTTCTCTGATAACTTAAGATCCAGATGTCCGATGACTAAAATCCTTAATCTGGTTAAAATATATAGTTAAAAACAACCAAGATCTAAAAAGCGTATCGTAAAAATGTGACTTAAAACTGGATAAAAACCTATTGTAACTGCTTCTGGCAGACAAACACAAAACTGTCACATAGGGGATATGACGCCATTGTCAGGTGATCAAATGACACTATAAAACTATGAAATCAAAATTTTTCTGTGTTGAAAATTGCTGGAAGCATTGGGGATAATGCAAGTACACAACTCAACAAAATATATACCAGGTCTAGTCTAGTCAACCAGTCATTTGTACCAATCCTCCAAGACGATCCATAAGAATGTCTCCCGAAGTAGTGCCTCTATGGTGGCAGGCGTACTGGACTTTGGTTGTCATGGTTACAATAATAAACATGCAGAGTGTACCGACAGTGGCGCAGCCATCCCTTTGTCGCCTTGGTTACATTAATAAACCGTCATGGCTTCATTTAGGTTTTGGCACAATAAACTACTTGGTTACGTTTAGGAAAACATCATGGTTTGAGTTCAAATAGATACTGTCTTAATATTACACAATCTCTGTTGTCATGACTACAATAATAACAACGTTTTAATGCAAAGTCTTATTTAATAACTTGCGTTCTTCTGCAGAATCACACTTTGTATGCTCGATAAGTACAACAGTATGCACAGTTAAAATTATTAAAATTCGACTAATGTTCCTCTGACAAAAAACTAAACTAACTTATAGCTTAACTAAAATATCTTTAGTCTTCGTTAACGAAAGCTAACAACAATCAAATGATTAAAATGCGACTAAGCTAAGGTACATTGTGGTCAAAAGACTAACCAAAAAATCAGGTTTCAAAATGAACTCTTTTATCCACCTACTCTTATTTCATCGCCTAATATTTCACATTATGCAGATGATGTACAATTCTACATATCTGTTTATCCAGATGTGCTGAGGTTGTTCATGCTTATGGCCTTTTTCATCAACATTTATATTTTAAGGATTAAACATTTTGTCAAACTAAACCAGTCAGGTGAGACACTACACTCTGCTTTACATTTTACTTTATATAGCATTGTACCTTTAAGTAGGCAGAATTAAAAGTAGATTTAGCCAACAGACATTTAATGGCCCATAGTCTATAATGAATATATACATTTATATAATCTATATAAAACATTAAGGCTGCAGTTTCAGGCCAGCTTTTTATTTACAAACTGATTTCTTGGAAAACGGGTGAAAATGTGTCATATATAATTCAGGGAACTTTGATACCAGAAATCTGACATGACATGACATACATGAATTTCTCCAGTATATTCTTAGTGTGGTTCCTGTCTTTTGTTACCATGGTCACTCAATAACAGTGATGAGTCATGAAATCTCAAGACTTATCAACTCATGGTGTAGCAGAATTTGCAGCAGTAACAGTGAATTGTGTAGTTGTATTCGGCCAGAAAATATAAATATTAAAATTGAATTTGACATGCATTGAATGCAAAATAAGTTTATTGGGGAGCCCCTAGAAATTATTATACTACTTATAGTAATGACATTTTTACCTGCAGTGATGATTCAGGTTTCGTTTCCACCAGCAGTGGTGATGAATCGGCCTGAAACAACAGCGCAACTTCCTGCTGCAGTGACATGACTTTCAGCTGAAACTTTTAGCTCCAGTGATGATATTTCCATCTGTGCAGTGGCATCTCTACCCACTAGGAGGAACACATTTCTTTTTCCGCCGCAGTGATGCTTTAACCTGTGGCGGCCTCTTGATATTATCCATGTATGCGGACACGGGAACATTACACCCGTATGTAATGATATACAGCTGTAACAGCCTCAACTCTTATTGTTTCGGTCAAACACTGATGTTGGCGATAAGGTCTGTTGGTGATACAGTTCAGCCCAAAGGTGCTGGGTAAGGTTGAGGTCAGGGTTCGATGCAGACCAGTCATGTTTTTCCACATCAAACTAGGAAAATCATTTCTTTATAGATGTAGGTTCATGCCATTGTCACGTTGAAACCGGAAACACAAACCTGTTTACAGAAAGGTGGAAACAAACTTTTAAATGAAACATTTACTCTGTGTTTTTGTATTGTGAAGAAAGGTTGAATTTGCCTTTTTATTGTGGCGTTCAATGGAAAAATTAATTCCCCTACTCAGACTGTGCCATTTTAACACAAGTAACTTGAATTTGGTTTCCTCTTTTTTCTGATCCCTCGGTATTCGTTAGCGACCTCTTTCAGTGTCCTGACCCCCCCAGGTTGGAAACCGGTGGATTAAAGAGACTGTCCTTTCAAAAAATTAGCCCATAGGTCGTCTGTGCAGCAGGTCATTATGACCCATAATCAAATTTTGTTGCTAGGTGACATCTAGTGGTCATAGTGATTATGACAAGAGCAAAGGGCAAAGTGCGGTGACGTAGTTTAAAGAGAGACAAAGTTTGTGTTTGGAGGAGGTTCCGGTGGATAGATGAATATGACACAGGAGAGCTGTGTTCGATTCCCATGTGAAACTAGCTGTTTATATCGTAACCATGACAACACAGACCATGTAATGTTGAGGAAGTACTTACTTTAACATAAATCACAACCTTCTCGTACACCTAACCAAGGAGTTTTAGTGCCTGAGGCTAACCAAGCCATGATGACAATTGTAGGTACGCCGCTGACGGTACAGTCTGCGTGTTTGTTATTGTAACCATGACAACTAAGGTCTGGTACACCTGCAAGAAACCATTTCTTTATGAACATGCCTTTGTGCTGGAGTTCATGTTTAAAAGTATCATTATGCTGTTATGTAGAAAGGGATGTCTGCACAGTTTTGCTCATATAGTGCATCAGCAATAATTAGATTTCCTTTTAATAAAAAGTGGAGTTAAGACCTTTACGAAAAACCTAGTATGAAAAACCTAAAACCGAATTGATATTAGAGTTAATTGACAAGATTGGTGTCAGTTTAATCTCTATCTGTCCAGTACAAAGAAGTCCAGGATGTGTTTAGCCTAGCTTAGCACAAAGTCTAAAAAAAGACTAAAAAAATAAGCCTGTCAACAACTTGGTTACTGAGCAGGAGTAGAAACAGAACTGTAAGTAGGGCCTTTCGTCTGGTTAACATTCCACGAATAAAACATTTAAAGATCACAGCTCCTAGGGTCCGCACACCTACAGAGTGAGAGTAAACAGCCTATTTGACCTTTACATAACATCCACAGGCTGGGCTGTGTCTTCCCCCTCTTCCTACATGACATAGTATCGTATAGAGATGACTATCTTTGACGATGTGACGCACTTTAGTCTTTTGTGAAACGGAGTGGTGAGCTGTGGCCCTGGTGAATTTGTTTCAGATGGCATCGTGCATAATCACGGATGCAGTTTAATGCACCTAAAACAAATGATCAGAAACGCATGTAAAGAACAACGAGGGTCACTGAGAGCAACAGCACATTATAGCAGTGATGGCATTATCACTTAGTTGTTTTATTAATCATGCACCGTCTCTCAGAGCAGGGAGATTACATCTTTTCTGATTTGCTCAATCGAAATTGAAACAGCACAGCGTTTATAGGAATGTTTTATCATATTTAATTACAAGTTAGCTCCATGTGCTTTGCCTTAACGTGCATAAAACAACAAGTAAAATGAGTCACAATAAAAGCTAACTAATATCAGAAGTGGCAATCCCCAAGAGGCTATACTCTCCACTGCACACACCATCTCCTCCCACGTCTTTGCACAAATTTCAGAAAAACTAATTGTCCAACATTTATTAGCTCCAACTTGCACATGATCTGCTCAGTTAGAATTGTTATTTTTTGAGGTTGCATAGAAACCCCACCACAACTGGTGATTTGACAGTGTAATTAGGGACACACCAGCAAACAAGTATAAATGCTCACAATGCTGTAGGCTTGGCGTAGATCCTATGCAAAAGTAAACACAGTCAGACACACACATATAGTAACTAGTAAAAGCAAAAGTAAAACCACCCTCATCAGATCTGGATATTATTTTATGTTCATTTAGAAAACCGTGACCTGATGCCTGAGAGCTCTTACTGGACTCATCGAATTTTGTGTTGCACATGGAGCCATTGAAGTGATTTAAGTACTTAAGTATAACGTTTGGCTTTGCGTGTGCACATGAGGACATTATTTTCAAAAGCTTTTTCCTCGTAGACTATGAAACGCAGAAATAATAACTGCAGTCCACATGTTTTTGTGTGCAGGTGAATCTCTTATAGCACTGCCTGCTAAAATATAGATTTGAAACACTTGACACTCTATATTTTCAGTTGCAAATGATCTCTCTGTCGATTCTTTTCTTGTATGATCTATTTGTCATTTGTTCGACAAAATTTCCCCCTAGTGTAAGGTGTCGATTTAAAAAGACATATTTTGTCATATGATTTCATGCACTGTGACGCCTTTAACTGTTGAAGGACCTGCACATGTAAACAGTTTAATGCAAACAAGCTTGCAAAGGTCTACAAAGTTTCATAAAGCTTACATGAGGTTTTATGCACTCTTTGAACCACTAATACACACACACATATCAGGTGAAGCTTACTGTGCACTGCTACACACAGGCTTCTAGGTAAATTGATGACTGGGCTTCCTCCAGTTAAACCACTATGACCAGGGAGTCTCCTCAATCGGTCGTGTGTGTGTTCAGTGGATGGAAGTGAATGGAAACCTGACCAGGGAGTCTCCTCTGCGTGTATGTTTAGCAGCAGCAGAATGAGTTTTAGAGGAAAACATGTGTATGCTGCTGTTTCTGGTACTGCTGCTGCAAGCCCACAGACCACAGACATGCACGAACATGCACACTCACAGACACACAATGCGACAGACAGGGATACAGACAGCAATATATATAGACCCACAGGTCAACAGATAGCATCAGTGACTAAAGAGCTCATCACCCCTCACTAACTTCATCAGCCTCACTCTTCAAAGACTCTTTTCACTGCATAATTGGAGGTAGTTTGTATTGAAGATAGTGGTCTAATATGTCTTCCTTCTGTGGTTCAGTGTGTCTACTGGTCTTACTGGGAGCTGTGTTGGCATTTGGAAAACCTCTGCAGGAGTCCATGTCAAATCTGCTGGTGAGTTTTACCTGTGGCGTTCTGCAGGGCATGATTTTAGATCCTTTATAGTTTTCCTTTCAGCTTTGCCTCTGCTTGTGATTATAAGGTTTAATGGCTATAATTAAGGTTTAGTGAAGGAATCTGTCGTTTGAGATTACACAGAGGATGAAATCTGACGTCATATTAAGGGATGTGTGCATTAGGCATTTTTAAGATGTTTTAAAGTGATGGTTACCCTCTGTTGCAAGGCCTCTTCTATCTCCTACTAATGATTCACATTGGATTCAACATCAGTTCCTCTGCAGAGAGGAATGTTTTTGCTTTCATGTTTTGCTTTTAAGATGGCTTTATTTTTTTAACCATTTATTATGGAGTGAAAATTGAGTGCAGCTATTCCTTTTTCCTTTTTTCCTATTGTTAACTAAGAGGTTTACTGTAGAGATGAAGTTGTTGCAAAAATTTTCAAGAACAAGTAGCAAGTTTTTACAAAATTATGATAAGGTGTTTTTCTTTTAAGGCCTCTTGTATATTTTGAAAGGATATACAAGCTACAAGACTTTTCTTGCAAGAAAGTGATAGTTTTCTTGTAAAAGCAAAAATTGAGGCTGTTTAGTATGGATACAGAAGTCATTCACTTTTATGCCTCTGTTTAAGTTTCATTACAAGAACCAAAATTTTTATATATTTTTTGGAGTGGCTTCTGGACATCTACAAGGATGAGCGTAAAATACTGAATAAAACTAAAACACTAAAGAATTGAGTAAGCAAGACTTAAATGTCAAGAGTTTGTATCAGTGAGTGTTTATGTTGCTTGTTGGTATTGTTATATAACAGAAAGACTCAAATATTATTTGTCTTTGAATGTTTTAGAAGCTGAAGGAGACAGAGATTGGTTCTGAACCTCTCTTTGATTCTGTCACCAGGAGCATCAACACGTCCTGCCAGGTACAGAAAACCTGCAAACATACTGTACAAACACTTCACTGTCACTCTACTGTGCCATTCAAATGTACTATTGCTGCCGTCCTGTGAAAACCACCTATTGTCGTGAATTTTCCAGATAAACTGCGGGATGATTTAACATTCCTGTATGGGTTTTGTAAAGCATGTTTTGGAGATACATGGTTTTCATAGGACAGTCACAATAATGTGAAGTCACACTAAGACAAGCAGCAAAGGAAAAGTATTATGATGCCATGAGGAATCATGTACTGGGAAAATTACAGAGGTACTAAAATGGAGCCTTGAGGAACTCCAACCTGACGAGAAACTGGTCAGCTGCTCAAGTTAGAAAAACTGTTATAAAGACAATAACGCGGCAGGAATGATTTTTCTTTTTGACTTATCCTGAGAATTAAACAGCTGAAAAATCATATTAAAACACAATAAAACTATGAAACAGTAGTAATTCTCATGTTTGCTTACAATGGCATCATAAACCCAGAGATACTTAAGAAAAAAAGCCTCCACAGTACAGGTCGTATGCCTGACCTGAACATTTTCTCCCACAAAAATGTTTTGTGTTATTCTTTTATCTTTATTAAACCCTGGACCCATTTCATCCCCCCCCCCACAGAAGAAAGAAGACATCATGCTGATAAATGCCACTCTGGGAGTCTACATGAGCATCTTCTCCAGCATCCTGCAGCACAGCCATGACCACACCGGGACTTCCACCCTGCTGGGCCAGGTGCCTGTCTCTGACAGGAGCACGGTGAAGTCGTGGGTGAAGAAGCTCCAGGAGAGACGAAGGTTCTGAGGAGAGACTTAGTCGAGGTGAACAACAACCAGGAGGACATGCTCCGCGAGCTGACCAAAATCAAGGTAACTTTCTCCACCTGCATGCGCAAGAATGTGCAAGAACAGGCAGGACATTAAAAACTTACTTCAACAAAGTCGTAGACAGACATGAAAACAATCTTAATGAGCCTCTCCAGAGTCCACCTTAATGCTGGTTTCTGATTGGCTTACGGGCGCATGTTAAAACAAGTTAATGAGGTATAATGATGTAGTTTGGCTCAGTAACGTCATAATTTACCTCACAACCAGTTCTGGGACATTCATGGCGATGCTGAGTTAAACTGATAAAAATTGTTGATTATTTCTTTGTTAACCTTCTAGTGCAAAGAAGATCAGAAGTTCACACACTGCAGTTTATTCTGACCCCGTCCCACACACACTGTCCTGCTGCCCCAAATACTCACTTGAGCACCAAATGTGGATTCATCCACAGTTGAAAATAGACCCTAATAAATGTATTGATAAAAGCTTTAAGCTTTAAAAATTACTGACCTTTTTCTAAAAATAAAACATTATGTCTTTTCATTTATTGACTAAAAATATATATATATGTGTATATATATGTGTGGGTAGATACTGTCTCATGCTGACAGATGTAAAGATACTGCCCTGTTGGGACTGTACTTTCTTTTCTGTCTAAATGACAACAGGAAATAAACCAACTTGCTCTAATCAGTTAAAAGTTCACAGACAGTGTGACTGGTAGTGTGGGCAGGAAATGGAGCCAGAACTTTACGTTAATATGGTGCTACTCCTGATTTAGTTGTAGTTTCTGTTCCACATTAAACATCTGGAGAGGATACTGTCAAAATGTTGGAAAAGTTATTTGTTATTTCATCACAACAGGTTCGTAGCTGAGGAGACTGTGGGCATTTCTGTTTTATTTTATTTTATCTATTTATTTATATAGTGAATTTAAGATTTCCATTTCAGTATTTTATAGTCAGTTTAAGTCCTTACCTACCGTACTCCAGATGTTACACATACACGTTCAAGACTCAATTTCATTGAGTTAACTGACTAAATAAAAAAATAATAGCCTTATTAAAAATGTGGATGTTTTTAGCCATTTTTCATTTGAAAATCAACAGTTATTTTCTCTCTCTTCAGGTCGATGACCCCATTGATCAGCGAAGGGCTCTGGCTGAGTTCCAAACGGTGTACCGCGCAGCTTCCCTGCTGGGAAGTTCTCACCCTCGTTAACATCATCTAATTAGTTTAGTAGATTTTTACATGTTTATCTCGATCAGCAAATGTAGCTTTTCTTTCTCATGTTTTGTGTTTTTATTTATAACTGAGTTAAGCTGTTTTTATTTAAGATGTTACTTTAGGTAATTTCTCAATCCAGTGTTCCACTTAGCTGAGTTATATTTATTTTTGTGATAATTTAATGTATTTTATTTATGATTGAGTTATTTACTTAATTTATTTTTCTTGTCGGGTTTATCTTGTTTGTTTGAATAAAACCAGAAATCAGCATCAACTAAAAGCTTAATCTTGCCTTTTTAAAAAAAAAAAAACCTTTTAAACTAAAACTACTACAAATTCAGCTTTGTTCAGTTTGGAGTCTGTAGTTGTCAGCAGTAAATAGGATTTCCCAAAAGCAACTTGATGCACAGTTTATCACGTTTCACACCAAATCATCAGTAACCAGTTTTGTGCTGGCTGATATTTTGTGGTTTCCGATTGTAAATCTGAAACGCTACATGATAAAGATGTTGATGAACGTCACTGAATTTCTACAGAAAGAGAAAGTCAAACTACGTGGACTGCAATGAGACGGAAAGACAGACCGATGTGTGATTTTACTGATTAAAAATATACCATGTCGCCAAACATTACACCCACATGTGAAAGCTGAACATGTGATGTTGCCACCATGTTCACTAATGTGCTGCTCGAACAGCCGCCTCCTCTGGTTTCAGTCCTTCCAGCAGATGTTGAACCTGCATTCAGTCAGCCAGCTCAAGTGCAGTGGGTCATAACCACAGCGCTGTATAAAGGTTTCGGGACTAAAATAAAGTGAGGATGCTTTCAAAAAAAATGTCGTGAATAGTCCCTCTTATTTTTAATCTCATACAGAAAGATTTTCACGAACTTGTTCTGTGAGATTGTACAAGTCCAGATAGTAATCCGAACCTGACAGACTTGTGTAGGATTGTTTGGCCTTGGCGGAGCTATGCGCTCTACTGAGTCCCGTTCTAGTTATGAACCGATTTGCATCAAACTGGGTGGAGGGATGGCACAGGCCAGTGACGAACACATTACATTTTGTTGTGGATCCAGGAAACTCAAACTTGCAAGGCATTTTTTGCCATTTTCCTCATTTTCAATATTTCACCTCAGTGGAGGTATGCGCACTACTGAGTGAAGTTGTATTTGCATATGGTATGTCTGCAAGTTTTTCACAATAAATCTAAAAGAGTTACAGGAAGTTTGTATTAATGTGTAATTCAGTAACTAGGGAAGGGAATTAGAAATGAAGGTCTGTTGCCTTCACAGATTAGGTAAATAAAGGACCTGGTCACAATTGAAGGAAACACTGTATATGTACTATATATAAATAGCTTCTGCAGGGTTTCTCACACACACACACACTCACACACACTCTCACACACACACACACACACATAAATAGTATCTGCAAACTGCTGTTGAATGAGCAAAAAACAAATAAAGAAAAGAACGAATGAAAGTGAGACTTCCCTTGTTTCCGGGTGGAATTGTCGTAGTATTCCTGTGACATCACTCTGACATCACTGTGTTCCCCAGCTCCTGCACCAATCACACGGAGGGATTTCCCCTCCACGTCATGATGTAATGAAACCCTTTAAGGAAACACTCACAGGATGGATCAGTGGTTACAGCGCTGGTTATCCACACCTACAGGTAGGCCTACGTTAACCTGCCTCGTAGGTTGTCAACACTGATTCAGACCCAACATTTCAGAGCCATGTCGTCAATATTGCCGAAACTTTGTATCATTTAAAGAGCACATCTAAAGGGAAAGTTTTCTTGTGTCAGGCAGATGGAGAAAAAAATGTCAACCTTAAGGACCACTAGGTTGTTTATCCAAAACCCTCTGATACAACTATAGTAAAGGTTTGATTTTGGTTTAGGTACAAAACAACTTGATCAGGTTCAGGTAAGGATCAGGGTTTGGGTTAAAGTAAATACTTAGTCCAATGTTTTGATGACCTATCCATCCACAGCCACTAGTGGGCACCTTCACTTGAACAGAAACATGTTGTTTTTGCTTCATTTAGTGAAAAGACTCGCAACTGTGGGTCGCAACCACCAAAAACCTATGGAGGTCATTCTTTTATGGGAGGACAATCTTCGAAAAATGTATATATACACTTATTTGTTGACAGTTTATTTTAAGGTAAACACAAGAAACTTGTGCTACAGAAAATGGACCAGACTCAGTGAATAGCTCCCTAAGCTTAACATCCTAAGTCCTATGATAACTATTAATTTAGCTATACAGACTAATGAGCAGTGATTACTAACAACCTCCTTTCACCTGTGTTTCGTCTAGTTGGTCCCACGACACCTCCAGGAGGCTAGACAGTGATCACTGGCGTCCCAGAGTCACTCCCCTAATGCCAGCCATCACTGCTCCTCACACCACAACTATTTTCTCCTTTATCTTTCCTATGCTACCACAAACAACACTATCATCAACTGGGACAAAACACACTAGCAGATTCAGCAAACAAAAACTCCCCTAAACAGTTCTGTTCTGTTGTGTAGGACTAGATTTTTTTTTTTTTGGAAAGTGGCGGCCATTTTGAATGAGGGAGGTAGAGTCAGGGAGAGATGCCTTGTTAAGCTAAACTCTCCCCTGCCGGATTAGGCTGTGCTCTACCTCCCCCTACTCCCCCACTCTCCAAGACAATACTACTCACCCAAACCAACAAACTCACCTAAACAGTTAAAGACACACTACAAACCAATTCAAAGCAATACAAACAAACAATACAGGCCACCTTACCTGGACTAACCGCATGGTCTCAAAGAGGCTCACACAGGCCACACCCCCCACTTAAAAACACTTCCTCTTCCTGGATTTCTTCCTTGCTTCTCCTAAGAGTCTGTCTATCCTAAGTGCTCCCCCTGCTGGGCCCCCAGCTACCATTACTTCTTCTCATCCAAATCCACTGACTGGATCTTGCTGCCTCATCTGACATGTCCTTTACAATTTTCCTCACACTCTGTCCACTTCCTCCTAACTCCCTCACCAAAGAGACAACAGACCTTGCTACAAATCCTCTACATCCTACTTCCACTGGACAAAATCCTAACTTTCCATCCTCGCTGCTCTGGTTCTGCCCCAAACTCTACAAGAATTATAGCATTATAGTTGAATTATAGCAGGACCCTCCTCACTGGTCTGCGAACTTTACAAGACTGTGAGTGGCTAACATCGCTGCCAGAATCCTAACTAGAAAAGGCTAATTTAATTGCATCACGCTTGTTCTCACATCTTTGCATTGGCTACCAGTAACTTTAAGAACTGACTACAAATTTTACACCTTGTCTTTAAAGCTCTAAACGTGTCCACAGTGTGACCCACCTGTTCAGTATGAAGCTATCTGAACCCATGAACTCTTCAGTCTTATTGCTCAGGCCTTCCAGTTGTTCCAAGAGTTAAAACCATTAGAGGTTGTTGTTGTCCCAGCTGCTGGAACACCTCACCAGATTGTGTTAGATGAGCTCCAACATTAACAGCGTTTAGAAGCAGACTGAAAACCTTTAGTTTTCCAGTGCATTTGATTGATTTTATTGTGGTGGATTGATTTCATGTGTTTGACATGTTTTTGTTTGGTTTTGTTTTTAATGTGAAGCACAATGAATTTCTCCCTGGAATGAAATGTGGGAAGATATATAAAGGGGAAGAATACATATTGTAGATAATGGTGTTATTTAATGTGTTATTTTGCACAGCCTCATATTTTTTATATCTTTTATTCATATGTCATCTGTGGAAACTTTCAAATTGATCTCTATTTATATTTAACCATGCAATGTTTCTCTGTTCTGTTTGTGTTCTTCTCCATATAAATATGGGGATTCATTCTCAACATTGAGGTCACGTCGGTAGTAAATATTTTAATCATAAGGTTTAGCTTTTCCTAGAGCTTTCAAAGGTTTTCCATGGCCTTCTTCAGCAGAAGAAACTTGCTCAGGTTCTTATGTTTAGCTGAAAATGTAAAAGTTGCCCAATAATAAAATATGTAGTATTTTACATAACAAACAGACAAATCAGAAAACAAATGAACAAAACAGAAAATTGAAAATATGAAATACATTGTTGTGTTTTCTGTTGTATGATTCTTTTTTATTTTTCTTATGAGATGTTGTGATCTTGCTTTTATTTCTTAAATGTGGTTTGTTTTTTCAAGTTTCGGAGGTAACATGTATTTCTGAAAACTTACCACAAGAGATGATAAAGTTTTGATCTCCAGATAACAAAACTGAAAAAGTAACTATTATTGATCACAGCTTCTGTACCTTATTAAAGTTACCTTAAATCTTTATCTTAACTTAACAACATATATACCTGTAACACATTTTTTTTTCAATGGATTTATATAATAATATGTAAATGACACAGTTTTTGATTTAGGTGTTGTGTGATGTGTGAAGGGGTTTCCCCTCACACTCAGTGAGAAGATGGGACTTTTCTGACTCAGAGGAGAGACAAGGTGACTTCTGTTGAAGAAAAAAGTATAGTTTAGAAAAACTGAATCATCCTCCTTGAAGATGAACATGGTCAGTGTGGAATTTAGAAAAATCTATTTGTCCTTCCCCTTTGAGTCAAAATGCATTCCTCTCTACTTCACGCCTAGCAACTAAAAAATTAAAAAGAAAACCATGTTTAGTCCAATAAGTCAAAACACCATTTCCCAAAAGTGACATCCAGAGTAACTGTGCATGTGTGTGACATAATTTATGTTTTTGTTTCTAAAATAGACTCAGTAGTTTCCTAAAATAGCTGTTCACTGTAAATTCATATCAAACAAACAGGAATCCACAATTGGTGCTCTAGTGAGTATTTGGGTCAGCAGGACGATGTGATGCTACAGTGTGGCTCATTGATGTGTTATAATAGTTTTGGGACAATGAAGCCAAGGGCGTAATATCTACTGGGGATAGCCCCAGCGCTTCACCTATCAGGCTTAACAAAGGCTGCCTCACCTGATTAGTTAATCCTGGTGAAGGGGTTAATACAGTTTGAAGAGAATAGCTCAAACTCTGAACACTGAGCACTGAACTCAAAGGTATTGTCAACAACAATAATAGTAGTAATGACACACTACTGTTCAAAAGTTTTAGAACATCCCCATTGTTCCAGTTTATATTGAAATTTCAGCAAAATCCAGTGGAAAACTTTAAATAGTACAAAAGTTAACAGTAAACTTACCAAGCTAAGAAATTAAAAAGTTTGTCAGAACGACTTTCCTGCTAAATACTTTGAAGACCTTGTGCAGATGTACCAAGAACTTGTGCTGTTTTAAAGGTAGCCCAGCTGGCAGCGGAAGTCAATGGATTCTAACGCCTGATTTAGGTTGAAAAAGAAAATCAGGTTGATGTCCAAACCCAACGTTGGCTAATTGACGATTTGGTGTTTGGTAGTTGACATTGGGTTTTGCTCACAACCAGGATGTCAGTATTACCATGTTCCAGTACAACAAGTCGGAAGCTTGTTATTGTTGTTGCTTGTTGTCGCTATTGTTAGCAATACTTGTTGATGACAATGCATTACACAGTAGTTTGCGCTTACAAACACCATAGCAACACAAACAGAAGTTGATCAGTACCCTGTGTATGAGTGATTTAAGGACTGTTATTACTATGCCTTCACTTGTTGATGTACGAAGTGGCCATCTTGGATTTTGAGGTTGGGGTTGGTGAGGTTCTTCCGACTTTCCGAGATGGAAATCCAACTTCAGTGGAGGTTCCCGTTGAAATTTACAACTGGGAACTCGGAAATTATATGTGTGCCTCCACCGAACCAAGTGTACTAATTACTCAAAAAAGTATGAGCTTGAACTTGTATCGAAGGATTGACAATATTTTGTGGGGTCTCATTTCCCTCTTTCAAGCAATTACGTGGGTTCTCAGCAGAACCAACATTGCTGCTTCTTTTACACTATGTTTAACTGTAGACTGAAGTGTAGACAGTTGCAGGAAGAATTGTATTGCAATGGAAATAGTTTTAGTTAGTTAGTTAGTTAGTTAGTTAGTTAGTTAGTTACTAAATCACAAATTCTCATGTTTACTTACATGTGCATTATCTAACATTCTCAGTCAAAGTTCATAATCAAAAAGGGAGATTATTTTGAAGTTGATGATCAGGAATCCTAACAGACTTTCAGAAATTCTGCAGAAATTAAGTCAAAGATCATTCAAGTTCATGATGATATCTACAAAGAAACGTCTGTTAATTCCTCAAAACAGAAACAAACTCTACCTGTGAAACCTCTTCCTGTTTGTGAGTGAATAGGGGATACCCATGTGCTGCACATTTATTCTTTAACACCTGAACGTCAAAAACAACTCTACTCATCTCTCTTCCTGTTTCCTGCGTTTCTTTCATGCTGAGCTCAGCACTTGATGTGACTTCCCCACTGAGCTCAGCCCTGAATCCAGCTGTGTTTCTGCAGCATTCCTGAAAGAGTGAATGATGATGATAGGTAATGGAGAAACGTTACTTAACACTAAACCTAATAAGCAGACTTTTTCATGTGAAATGTGTTGGATCTGCAAGTCCAGTAACCTCAAGAATGACACTCAGTTTTGTTTTTTGGGCTGTGACTGAGTTGCGTTGCTCGGATGAGTCTTGCTGGCACAGCTTATATGCAAATCATAATTGATGGCAGCTCTATGTCTCACAAACAATTGCTGCTTGCAAATTGGAGATAATTTTGTTAGGCTTTAACACACCCATGGGTCAAAAGTCAGTAGTTTGTTTTGAATGTGAAACATTGAATCCACAAACATCTGTGTTGCACAGTGGATTATGTAAAGTAACTGGGAAATGCCAGGGTAAAGAAAAGTCTGATTTAACTGTATGGTTAAATAGAGCTGGTCAGCACAGCTTTTTATCAATCAACGACATTTAAGTTAAACTGTGTGCACACTAAATTGTTTCATTTCAAGCTATTTCATTGAAACTTAGCATATTGAAGTTGTTTGCTGTAGTTATTAAGAAAAAAAAACTAGACTAGGTTTTAACTCCCCACCCATGGTTGAACCCTTACACCAACTAGACAAGTCGCAGGAAATATGTTCACAATCTCCTTCCTGAGTTACAGCATTGAATAATGGCCATAAGTGATTTTGCACTTCATCATTTTATCCTATTACATATTTGTGTTAAGTTGATCTTTGACCTTTAATGTCCAAAATGTAATCTGTTTTTGAGTCAAGTTGAAATTTGTACCAGATCTAATGAGATTTCCTCCAGACATTCCTGATATATGGCATTCACAAAAATGTGAGGTCACCGTGACCTTGAACCTTTTTTCAATCTCCAAAATTGAATCATTTCATCTTTGAGTCCAAGTGAAGGTTTGTGCAGAATCTTAAGAAATTCCCCCGGATGGTCAATGTGTTTTATGAGGTCACAGTGACAATCACCTTTGACATTTCAGCTTTAAAATTGAATCAGTTCATCTTTGAATTCAAGTGAACATTTTTCCAAAATTGAAGAAATTCCCTCAAAGCGTTCCTGAGATTTTGCCTTCACAAGGATCGGATGTTCAGACGGAAGAACAACCAATAGCGTTTGGCTGTTGCTGCTGCAGAGGCATGAAAAAAGGCCAAAATAAAGTAGATGTCACTGGTCAGATGGTTGAATTTATCCACTTCATTCCCATTTAGCTCATGAGCATCAGTTCAGCTTCTTCTCATTTACAGTAAAACATTTTCTCTGAAGCTCTGATGCTCATCTGGTTTTCACTTAGCTTTTTCTTGCTTTTCTTTGATGCAGCTTCCTGAAGGTTTATTCCAATCTCCTGTTTACTCTGTTGATATTTTCAGTGGTACTTCTGCTCAGGAACACATTTCTATTAGTTTTTATATAATTATCTAAGTGTTTGTGTATGTTCTTTCACTATTTTTCTGTGGACCAAGAGGCTTACTGTACTTGTGGGGTCCACAAAGCTGTCGGACCCCACAAGTTTAAATGGCTGTTTGAGGGTTAAGACTTGGTTTTAGGGTTCCGGTTAGACTCAGGTCTAGGTTAGGGTAAGGGTCAGGCATGCAGATGTAATGGTTAAGGTTGGATAAAGGGTTAGGGAATGTATAATGTCAATAACGGGTCCCCACCAATATAGCAAGACAAGGATGTGTGTGTGTGTCTGTATATATATAAAAATAGGTGTGTAGCTGACAAGAAAAGCCCTGTAATATGTCAGTTTCCTTTAAACTGAATCAGACACTCGTAACTCGGTGCATTACTCAGTAGAATCACCTCACACCTTCTGGGGGTAACTGCTTCATGACATAATTTCCTGTCCTCGTCTTGCCTGTCAGTCTCTGGTTACATCATATTATACAATATTACCCAGAATACTATGCAAAAACTTCACCGTTGTTCCTTGTTAATAATTTGATAATTTGACTTTAATACTATTAAAAGTGCAAACTGTTACAGTATAATTTAATATCATCAACATACAACTGTTCATCCATTACCCTTAGCTCATAGTTGATCTGTTTATCTGTTATTTATGTTTGTCCATGTATTACAAGTGTTCATCCAGTACTTTTAACCAACATGTGGCTTCATCTGCTCAGTAGATTACAGAAATAATTTGGCGATAGAGGCCATTGAAGACAGTAGTTTTAATATTTGATGTGCAGCTGGCAGCCATGTTATAAACAGCTGCTTGTGTTTCACTCTCAAACCTTTCAGTCCACACCACATTAAAATCGGCACAGTCATGTCGTATTGTTAGATGGCTAACCACAGTAACCAGCGCTGTCTTTATTATGAACACATGCGATTAGCACACCAAACCAACCCAGAAATCTAAGTGTGGTCATGGACTCAGACCTAAAGTTTAACATCCACATTAAGACAATTACATTACCCCTTAAGGTTGTATCAAGAATTAAAAGACTCATATCTCAGCAGGATTTACATTAAAAAGTCTACTTGTCTCTACTCTCCACTTGATTTGAAAATACTACTCATCTGTTGATCTGTTCTGAACCTCTCAGACGATCTGAGACAAGTTCGCTTTCAGTCCAAACTAAACCTGGAGAACCAGCGTTCAGTTTTCATGCCCCACATATCTGAAACAACCTCTCAGAAAACTCGGTCAGTTCTTTTAAATCAGATATTAAGACTTCTTTCTTTGCTGCTGTGTTTGTCGAGCTGTACTTGGACGGCCTGGTTCATTCACTACTGAACTGTATTTCTGTTCCCCTGGTTTGTTGAGTTTTTATCTTCTCTTTTGAAACCCATTTGTTTTGGGTTGTATTGTTTTGTATCTTTTATATTGTCTTGTCAAAATAAAAAATGAATGAAAAAGTCCTGTTTGCAACAAGATGCACTTGATGATATAAAAGCACTGATTAATGCAGTGATATTGATAAAGGATTCACAGGCTGTGGCCCAGCGGTTTCCATTTGAATGCTAGTAGAACCTCCCACTGGCTTCGGATGATGCTCCAGTGGTTTCTAGTAGCTTCGATTAAAGTCATCAAACCTTTAGAGTCTCGGTAAAACCACAAATGCAGACATTGTAGATATATATAGTTCAGCCATGTTGGTTTATTTCACCTCAATCCCACTTAAAACCTGTATTCGAGCACCAAATCTGGATTAATCTGCCACTGGTTGAGTGAGCCGCTCGTACTACAAGTCTATTTTACACCTTTAGAAGAAACCAACGAGCTGGTGAAAATGGTTGCCAATAGGTTTAATATGCCTCAGTTTCAATTACACCACCACCAGAAACCTTTCCCAATAAAACCACAGGTGCAATAGATTGCTCAGGGGTTCGTAAGGGTTTCCATTACATTCTACTGGATTCTAATGATTTCCGACGCGGGCCGCAGACTACGCATCTCAGATAGCGCAGTTTCCAATGGTTTCTACTTGAATCTCAATATGCTCCATTTGGCTCAAGTACAGGCCTCTGTCAGAAACCATTAGAGCTCCGGTTATGACCAGTAAATATATTAATTCCAATAAATTCATTGGGTGATGTGGATTTGTGCAGCGAGCATGCTTTGTGTCTGACATGCATGAGTGGGAGACCCCTCACCCACTTCTATGAAGTTTGGTGATTTAAAGGAAACTGCACAACCACAGTTTTCACACCTAGATCATCGCTGCATCACATTCTCTCTCTCTCTCCCCTATTCATGTCTGTGTCTCTCTGCCCCTTTGCCTTGCTCTCTCTCTCTGTGATATAAATATAAGCTTTCAACACAAGTCAAACAGTTTGAGCCAACTTCATGGTAAGAGACACACGACTGTCAGTCAGACACATCAACAGTCAGAGAGGTGTTCGCTCGTCGCTTGGACAAGGATTGAAAACCAGCGCTCACAATAGGCCGGGACAGGCTTGGGATTCAATCGACAACCAGCGGGAAAGGGTTTATTACAAGAAGTGATACGATGGTTACAACGGCGAGGGCAATGGTCTGTCTGACCCTCTGGTTTTCTGTGTGCCAGGTCAGAGCCTTCCACATCCCTCCAAAGATGAACAAAACCATCCAAGAACTAATGAATCACTATGTGAGTACTTCAGATACCGCTTCTGTAGATATTGCTGATGCTTGTGCTTGTGTGTCAGTCTCTGTGGCACCACAGAGACTGGTGCTCGCTCTCTGTTTCATCCTCTTGATTCTCTCTCACCACAAACACACACATGCGCAAACACACCCTTTTTATTCTGCACTTGCTGAGAGTTCAAAGGCCTATTCTGGTGTGTGTGTGTGTGTATTAATCCATCAACACACACAAAGAGTTTACTGCAACATTATTTATCATTATTATTTAAATAAAATTAATGTAAATTCTATTATAATCATATGGTAATGCAATGAACAGCAGGGCCGATGTATTTGATGATACATTCAGGGAATCATTTTATTATTATTTCATTAATTAAAGCTTTGTGACACACGCCTCTGAACTTTAGCTGTCTGATTGTTCTTGAATTCATCAATGCATGCATGAATGCATTTATGTGAGATGTTAACTAAAAAACGTGTCTCTTTGTCTTTTTTGCAGGACGTTTCAGCTAAGCTGATTTTTAGCGGGAAGCCCATCTTCTCCAAGGAGGCGCTGAATGGCAAAATGGAGGTAAATAAAAGTCCAGTTCAGCTTCTACTCATCCACAAATAGCAACGTAAACTCTCTGTGGTCAGTTTGTGTTAGGTTGTGGTTTTATACACAATTCATCTGCTCTCTGCTTTTTAACCTCATAGTCTCCGCTTTTAAAACATCCAAGGAAATACCTAGAAAACATTGCAGGCAGAGTACGGGCCTCAAAGGCAAAGTTTCCTGTGGGGAGTGTGGGAAGTTCAGGCGTGCCATTTTCTCTGGTGTTGCACAAATCAAAACTCCAACGATGTTCTTAACCACAACCTTAAAGCAACAGTAGTCAGCCCAGTTTGGCTTTGTCCTGCGTTAAAGAACACACCTGAAAACACCTGCACCGCTCACTAATGAACACATTGTATTTTGTGCATTCAATCCTTACACAAACAGAAATATAGAAATAAAAACTGTGGATTCGGGGGAGATGATGCACACTGGGTAGTTTCTACTTAACCAATAAGTTCTGCTGTGCAGCATCTCCAGCCATAGAACAGGTTTCTGGACCTTAAAGGCACCGAACCTGACAACCTCACTGATAATAAGCTATGCACAGTCACTGTAGTAACAGCATATAAGTTTCCTTAAACTCACACTTAGCGTACGTTTTGATTAACATTTATATGTCTAGGTTGTGTTGAGGTTTTTGTGGGTTATTTTTTTGTTCTGCTGGCTCTGCACTGTGCAACCTTTGTGCAACTTTTCTCAGACTCCACATGAAACTTTCACTCTTCACCTGCAGTGACACAAAGCCATTTCAATTTGGTTTCATGTAGCAAGTTTCGACTCAGCAGTGTCTAACAGATTAACACCAAGCTGTGAGTCTTTACATGTTACAGGCTGCATTGTTTCACTTGGTTGTTTTTGTGAAGTCCTGTGTGGTTTGCCATAGAACATCTAGGGAAGATGAGCTCGAGGGACAGCTAGCTAGTTCATATGAAAATAAACATCGAATGAAGATTGAAATTTGCTTCAGATTTACATTTGATGATAGTTTTAGAAACTAAACTTTTTAAAGTAAAATATTGTCAGTCACGAAGGACCTACACTCCAAGAAAGTGCCAGGTATTCGGTTGAGTCAGGCCGATAACAGCTGTGTTCTGAGCACTTGGATCAGCTTTGGCCCAGTGTTGGCACTGGAATCAGGAATATGATTGTTATATCGGCCCAAACATGGCCTGGATCTGGCATGGCTGGACATGGATGTTGTCATTATGAATTTGTATCTTAAGTATTTATGGCAGGGAACAGGTTGTTGTACAGACATTGGTGTTTAGCATAGACTTAACACACACTCCCCTCTGGGCTTTCCCATTTTTTTTTCCTCTCACCACAACAGTGTTTGATTAAACTTCAGAGGTTTCGAATGTGTTCCAGCCGAAACACCTCATGACTCATCTGAGGTGTTTTAGCAAACAACTGGCAACAATTAAGAAACTGAATTGTGTTGAAAACACAGTTTCAGAAGGATTGGTCACGGATTGGTCAGTTCTTTTCTAATCAGTCAGACCTTTTTTTTTACCTTTGACCTGAGTTCTTGTTTCCAAATGAGCTTCAGACCTGTTGGACATGGCATTTGTGTTTCACTGTCAATGAGTGACATTTCCCTTTAAGGCCTACTCTAAGCTTTATTTAACCTATGTGGGAAACCACAGAGTTTTTCCACTGTGTGAAACATTTTCAATGCACCAAGGCTGGTAATGAGTTTGTCAAGCCAGAGCAGATCAGCTTATTTTTAATGTAAATAACTCTTCCACTGCTTTTATGTTTTATTAATGTGTCTTTTCATATTTAATTTCCTATCTTTTTAAGGCAGGTTTTGGTTTGAAATTAGTTAAAAATCCACCATCAGAAACAATAGCTTACTTGATTACCTCTTCATTTCTCCCTTTCAGACAAAAAGGGTGTTTTTGGGCGGCGTTTTGGAGGCCTATGAAAAGATCATTGGCCAGATGTTGAAGGAGCTGCCTACCCCGAGCCCTCAGACAGTCACCGCTGCCCCCAGCAACAACGCTGACACCAGGTTGCAAGGGGGCGAGGATGTCAGGGTGCAGCTGAGCTACATCCTGAAGAAGGTCCAGGAGCTGAGGAAACACCATTACCAGGAGCAGGACATGTTCCTGCAGAGGCTGCAGGCCCTCAAACACATCAAGGTAGAGACACATAGACTCACAGAGAGAGAGAGAGAGAGAGAGAGAGAGAGAGAGAGAGAGAGAGAGAGAGAGACATGGACTTAATCAATCAGGCTTTATGATCTGGATAGAAATGATACTGTATCAGGTTTAAGGAGGGTTTCTTTAGGGCTTAAGAAAGGCTTATCAAGGATGCCTGATGCATGACAGGAAATAATTCTTAAGGAAGGTTTATGTAGGGCTTCATCAAGGTCTGCTTACAGAGCACTTGACACTTGATGGATCTCTTAAAGGCCTTGAAGTAAGTTCGAGAAGGTCTTAGGTGGCAAGTAGGGCTTTATAAAGGATTATGTAGGTTTTTGGGGGCTTAAATTTAGGCTTATCAAAGGTTTTTATTGGGCCAATGAAGATCTTATCCAGGCTCAAAATAAGGCTTTTAAAAAGAGCGTTTTGTTGGGCATACGTAGAGTTTATATTATAAGTAAAACTTTTCTAAAGGTTGTACAGGACTTTTAATGGGTCTATGTGATGTTACTGTTATTGTTACTGTACTAAACTAATTCTACCTATTGGTTATGGTCATTGTGATTAATGTCAAATTTCCCTCTCCGTCTTTCTCTTCCCAGATGGATGACCTCATCATCCAGAACAAAGCGCTGTTTGAGCTGCCGTTTCTGTACGCGGAGGCCAGTTCCCTGCCCGACAGCATGAAGATGCAGATGAGGCAGCGGCGGCGTCGGCGGCAAGCACGGAGGGTCAAAACTAGTCAGAGAGCCTGAGATGTGAGGAACCAATGACGGCAAGAAAGCTTAAAGGCAAAAACAACAATAATAGTAGAACAAGGACGGAGAATATTTAATGACATATTTTAAAATAGATAAAATAACATGAGAAACAAAACCAAACAAATATCCAAACTTAAATCAGCGTGCCTATTTTTTCTTTTTCTGTTTTAGGAGGTGATTACAGGGATGATTTTATAGATATTTATTATACTGAACCAGCAGCCTAAGCCTAATAAATATTGCAGTTTTGTAAAATGTATGTATTTTTTAGTAGTTCGATGTTCGATACTTGAAAGCAGTATGGTGATTTGATCCAGAGAGCTGATATAATAATGCAATAATAATGCAAATAACATTCAATATGGAGTTTCACTCACTTGTAATAATCATGTCAATCAATATTGCCTTGAAACACTTGATTGCTCAATTGTTTTTTATTTGTTTTTGTTAAAAATCTTTTTAATTGATGTAAAAACTGCAGATTTAATGCTCAAAGATCAACCAGATAGAATTAAGATTAAGGTCATTCTAGTAATTTTTATGGTAAATTACATGTAATTATTTTGTTTTATTTTCATTTTTTAGAAATGATAAAAGCAGGTGACAAAAATTAAAGGAAAAGGATCAAGTGCTACAAGGCAAAAAATTTAGAATTTATTTTTTTATTGAGTGAAACTCCTACTTGATGCACTCGGATTGGTGGTGGAGAGGTGGGCGGTGCCAGACTGATGAGAAAGTCCTGATTGAGTGAAATTTATGTTTTGACATGTGAAATATGGCCTTTATGATATTTCACATGTCAAATGTCTTTAAAGTTTTCACCTTAGATCTCCAAATATACAGAACATACAGCTATACGTTAATTTATCAAATGTGAAATGTTACATTTGCAACTGAAATGTCCAAAACGAACGTGATAAAACCTCTACAAAGCTCTGAAAATTCAGTCTGCCATAAACTGCCTAGCAACCGGATTTAAAGCTGATATCTCTGCCAAAGTTTAAGAGTTGTACATTTTAGACATTTTATAAATTAAGCAGAATTTCTCGTAAACAGGACTGTCACTGCCATAGCCTGCCACCATCAGCTCCATTGTACTGCCTAAGAGAACTGATGATGTTTACAGTACAAAATACACCAGAGTTTATTGCTGATGTACTTAAATGTACCACAAGTCCTCTGAACATTCAGCCCCAGCACTGAAGTACTTCACTGCGGTAAAAATACTGTAATAGAAGTACAATACTCTTCAGGGATTTTTGTTTTTTTCTGACATGTAATTTTCTATATTTATTTTCATATTTAAGGTGTTTATTTAATACTGAAAAATGTTGTTATGAGTGATTGGTTGATTATTTATTATGTATTTATTGATTGGCACATGCAGACAAATGCACTGAATAAAACAGAATGAACTTCAGCTTTTCTATTGTCTGATTCTTGCCATGATTTTTAGGATTCTAGTATCTAACTATCTTGTAGCAGTTTGTAATTGATTTTACGTGACTGTTGAACTTTAGGTCAGAGTCCACGATCACAGATTTCTGACTAGGTTTTTGGTTTTTAAAGACTGAGAGTCAACAGTTATTTCAGTTTTGTCGCTATTTAGAAGAAGGAATGTAGGGCATTCATTCATTAATCATTAATTTGACAAAACAATGTCACCTAGAAGTCCATTTGGTAGCTGCTCTGGAGCTTTTGATCATGCTACATGATCATCATCAGCCAAGGGACTGTAATTGTTTATTTTTCCACTCATATGACCTCTCATTCTTAAAGCCGACATAGACAAGAGGTCCTTAAATATAATTTAAAGATTGCATAAGAAGTGGAAATTTGAACATCCCACAACTGGCCAGTTCATGTGATATGATTGAAAGCTCCGGAACAATTACTTGGACCTTGAGTTGAGACTGTTTCGTCAAGTGTGTCTAGGGTCAAGAATCAACTTTGAAACATGGTCACTGATTTGTTTGATTCACAGGACTGCAGTCACTCGGCAAACCTAAAATGTACATTTTGGTGTCATCTGCATAAAATATGATCAAGTTGATTTGTATCATTAACAGTATAAATGTAGAGTTTTTTTTGCTTAATGGAAATATAAAAATATAGGAGGCCCTATGATTGAGCTGTGGGTTACTCCACACATTATTTTGGTCAACTTGGATTGAGTTGTTGAGTACAACAAAGTAACTCCTCTGACAAGAAATGAAGCATATTTCTGCTTACTGTAAATCTTCTTGAGTTTTCATGGTCTTCATCAGTAAGAAGTCCACAAATTTTTGCTGAAACGCTTGAATTTCCACTAAGTTGACCTTGTTTTACATTTTATTTAACCACATGACTATTTCCAAAGTCAATAATGAAACTTCAAACTCAAATTCATTCCTGTCGCGGACATTAGATGCCAGATACATTAAGGCCATAAGAATCCACTTTTTAGTCTGTCTTGTGCAAAAGCATTATGAGCTAAATGTATATAGAATGTGTTAGTTATCAACCTAGGGCTTGGGCCCCTTTAAGGAGTCATGAAATCTGAGGGGGTTATGAAAATAAAGAAGAAAATAATGTTCTGATACCCATGTTTTTGTATTTTTCTGTAATATTTTCAGTTTATTGTGAAATATTGGTAAGTCTGACCTCTTTGGGTCTCAAAACAGTTTTTTAAAATCAAAATCATGTGAGAAGTCACGAGGGGGAATGTGTCTCCATGCAGACTCCTGCGCGTACAAACTAGGCTGACAGGCCCTTTTGGCTGGTAAAGACAAACACATGAATACAGGACAGTTAATCTAGCATGTAACCGTAAATACTTCAACACAGAAAACAAGTTACTGCAACAAAAAAAATCAGTCACACAAACTGTTGTTATTGTGTGTTGAAGCTCAAAGACCACGCTGCCCTGCAGGCAGGCAGGGGAGGCAGGGTATTTCTGCAGCTACAAAAGCTGCAAAAGCCCACCCTCCCTCCAACCCGCAGCCGTCATGTCACTTCCTGTGACATCACTTCTGGTAAATGACAGGTAGCTTTCTTTTACAGTAACTGCAGCTTACCCATAGTGCACCCTGCTCAGTGTGAGGCTGTGAATTCTAAGAACCAGAGCTGTGCTTCCCCACAGCAGCTGGGAGATATGCTGCTGTGTTTGTGTCTTTGTGTGTGTGTGTGTCAATAAAAAGTCTTAAAGGGAACTCACAACTGCTATGCACATTGTATAAAAAGGACAGAGACAAATAGTTATATTTTTAATCATTTTTTCAAAGGAGTAGTTAATCCTGGGTTCACCCTTACACCAGGGTGGTGATGTTAAGACATTTCAGGTCAGACCAAAATGTATATTTTATGTAAATCTGATCTTATGTAAGACTTTATGACTGTGGCTGTATGTGTGCGTTTGTTGTCCTGCTGCAGAACGGACCTGGGACCGATCAGACGCCTCCTGATGGTTTCGTGTAATCGGCAAGAATCTAAATATCTAAAGTGTCTAGAATGTTTGCACAGTCCTTTGTACAGATCTGGTTTGCAAGAGAGACCAAAAGAAACAGAAAACAAAGACACAAACAGACAAACAAACAGCATCATAAAATCACAAACCTCTCTCTAACAGTGCAATGGCTCTTTTTGCATTTGTTGCACAATCATTTCTGTCACTTCTCATGTTAACAACTCAGGGCAAAACTATGAATGAATCTGGTAATGTGCTCTGTTATCCCCTTACTTACACAATATCACATCTCCCCTCTCTCTATGACTACTGGCTTTTCACAGTTCACGTACACTGTGGTTTTCTGATGTAGCTCTGACTGTCCTTTAGACTCGATTTAGAAATGTATTTCCTTAGAAATTGATGAAAAAGTCGAAAATGTACCCTACTACAGTATCTCACAAAGTTCGGGAAGATGAGAAAAAAAATCCTGGATCTGCCATCAGTAAACCAAGTTTGGTGCAAATTGGTTCCGCACTTTTTGCGTAATCTAGCTAACAAACAAACAAACAACCCAACAAAGAGACATGGGTAAAGACATAACTTTCTTGGCGGAGATACAGACCCTAAAAAATAAAATGGAGACACAGGATGATAATGCCCCCATCCACAGGGCAAGAGGGGTCACTGATGGTTTAAGTATGAAAATAATGTGAATTATATGCTATGGCCTTCACAGATCAGACACTCGGAGAATCAATGACAAGGTGGAAAGGGTGCGTTTGTCGCTGACTTTTTTCAGCGTTGGCAATGGCCTGATACAAGTATATATATATATATATATATATATAAAAGCGGCATGAAATGATATAAATAAATAAGACTGTGGGTGTTAGATGAGGTGGCAGCTACAAATGAGAAGTTACATGAGCAGATAATGAGGCTGGCACACGGTCTGGACTTCACTTTGTCTTTAACCACATGTTTCTGCTGTTTCTGTTAGGTGGGAGTTGGGGTGAAGGGTGTTGAGGACAACTGCAATGGTAAAGGGCACTTCAGCAGGAAAGCAATGGAAACCATGACTACACCGAGAGAAACACACTGGGAGTCAGCTTTTAACCCCCCACCACTTATTTCTGTGGTTTGTGTGTTCATGTGTGTGCGCTCATGTGTGTGTTTCAGTGTGAGTCAACATGTTGCAAAAGCTATTGCAGGAGAGAGCACTTGAGTTTTTGCATGACAGATGATTCAGAATTCAGTCACAGCTCTGCAAACAGTCTGCTAGGCGACATGATGGAGAGTGGATGCATCAGTAAGCACACACTGGACTTAACTGGTCTCAGATCAGTTCCTTCTGGTTTATGTAGCTGGTAGCATCCTGTTTAATTATGACAGTGTATGTTGAAAAGATCAGGTGCTGTTAAATAAGCCGGGCTCAAAAAATTAATGTGTCAAGTTTGTCTTGTGGGGAAAAAAAACCTGAAATGAAACACATCGGTAGCAAGAGAAATGAGGAAGAGTAGCAGACTCTAGCACTGATAGCAGGCGCAGACGGTTTTTGAGCTAAATGCTAACTCACAATGACAATGCTAACACGGTGATGTTTAACAAGTATTAGCCCTTTTCTACTGCATGGTGCTTAACTCACCTTTTTTAGAATCGGGCAAAACTTGTCAGTAGTACCTGGTACTTCCTTCGGTATCACCTCAACCGTGGTTCGATTCCCATAATGTGATGTGAAGACATTGCACACTACTAACTGGTCAGAAAGAAGCAACATCCGCCATTTTAAAACAGTAAAGCGACTGTGCGCCGCTCCCTGTAGCCTGTTACATTTCTGTTAGTTGTTGGTCTATACTTTTAGTACGGCAACCTGTAAAACCAACTGAGGAGGAGCAGATGTTTCTCTGTTTGGTTTCCCTTTGATACCCCTCCATTGTTTATGTGCTTGATGTCACAATATACTATATAATACTATCCGCATTGGAAAAAAAAGTTCCTAGTACCAAAAGCGGGTTGAGTCAGTACCTTGTGCTGGAAATACGCTATATGAGTGTACAGCCATGATAGTAGCTCTGTGAGTCTAAACGCTAACAGTCTCACAATGACAATGCTGAGCGGTTATTGGAAGTATGTTTACTGTGCTCACCATCTTCTTTTAGCTTGTTAGTATGCTAACATTTGCTAATTAACTAGTAAATACAAACTACAGAGGCTGATGGGAATGTCATTATCTTACCAAAGTATTGACAAATTATCATTTGACCTGATGATGTGCTGGATGGAGGCCTGTAGTTCACGTCATGGTAATAGCTGTTGAGCTATTTCAGTTCAGGCCAAAGTAATGGAATTACTAACTTACACTGTCATTGCCAGCATGCCAGTTGAATGTCAAAACGAAAGAACTGCTGACAGTGTTTTTGTTCCTCTGTGTCTGCAGCTGCAGAGACAATAAGACACGTTAAAGCTGCCCTGTATTTTATGAGATATGCTGATTATGATTGACTTTTAGCCATGCTAGCAGTGGCTCTATGGGGGGAAAGTCATTGCTCCACGACTTTGGTCCATAATTAAATATTGCAACAACAACGAGAGTTTTTTTCTGTGTGTGTTCAGAATCAGAAGGAAATGCTTGTCTTGCCCACAGACACATGCATGCACAGTCACAGATCTCTATCTTAACCACTGAAACAAGATGAAATGATCAGGAGATAAAGTGAGAAACAGAAATACTTGAGAAGTAACACAGAATGAAAAACAGGAGTTAGATATAGAGTTCTCAGTTGAGGTGTCGGCGATGCTGCTGGATCACTAATAAACTCTTCATAGTTGTCTTAATAAAAGTTGACTCCATTTTGGACTCTCTTTCACCTCAAGGATCAATAGTGAACGTTGAACTCGTCATGAAAAATTTAGCAGATTTACTTCTGTAGAGATTCCATTGGATTTAATTAATTTCACTATGAATTTTTTTTAACTGCTAGTGTGAATGTGCAGAACATATGACACATTAAAGGCCTGGTCACACTACCATTTAAAACAGCTGACAGTTTGATAAGCAGTTAGGAAGCTCATTATTACTCTCGTGCAGGAGTTCATCATTACTCATAGAGGTCATTTCCCACTTCAGTAACTGTTCATAGAGAGAAATAATAAAAGAAGATGTCAGGGAGGAGTAAACAGCATAGGGAAGGTTAAATAATTGTACAAAGACTTCAAAATTATCATCTTTTTAGTGAAACTCTCATGCATTCAAAATCCAGACTGCAGACTGTTTAGTGGAGCTGGATGTCAAAGTCCCGAATCATGATTCAGATATATAGGATAAATACAGACGCTGCATAAAGATCTTCTCAGAATTGACTCAAATTTCTTCTGCTTTCAACAAGTGAGCAACTCAGTAACCCACAAGGACTCTGACAGAGATGCTAATGAGTTTTTTGAATTTGACTTCATCTTGCATTGAGCAGAATATTCAAATTTCACTCATGAGTCTTCTAGGTTATTTAGGGTGAACTGGCCCTTTAAGGAAGCTGGAGTTTTATATGAAAGTTTGCGCTTTTGTGTTTGTGCATAAAAAAGATAATCACTTTCTTTTTTAAGTACATTATTCATCACATAAAGTTTCATGGTTTCAGTGAAAAGTGCTGACTGTTCAAAATAGAAAAAAACATTATGGCTTAGTTTCATTAAACACAGACACACACACACACACACACACACACACACACACACACACACACACACAGTTACAGCTCATTAACATATTAGACAGAAACTCACTGTGGCATTTCCATGAAGTTATGTGTTGTTTCCTGTTGAAAAGGAAGTTCTCAGTGGGTTCACAGCAACACCCCCCACCCCCACCCCCACCCCCACCCCCACCCCACACACACACACACATATCATAGTAAGGCAAGAGTAGGAAGCAGAAATAATAGAGCAGAAGACGGTCTGCTTATAGAGATGAAAGAAAACTTGAATAGAAGGAAATTTCAGCCTGCATCTCATGGCCTTCCTCAGTGTGTGCAGTTAACTTGCCATGAGTTACAGTTCAGCTGTGTCCATGGTCAACAATAAACTTTTAGATTCAGTATTTATCTAATATTAACATACTAGTTACATTAATTATAAATGAATACAATAATATAATATTTATATCATTATGAATTTTCTATTTTTCTGTCAGATCAAAAACAGACAAAAATGCACAATTAAACCATTTGAATATTTTTGCATTTTGTTCTATTAATGACCTGATTTACATCATCAGATATTTTGTATTTCTCTCCTTTTTATTTTGTATTTTTTATCTTAAAAGGATAGTTGGTATTATTGCAGGTTATTGATGAGATGCAATTTCTGTTTGGTTGATGTAAAGGTGATTTTTTGCATCTATAATAAGATTTACCATTCGACTTTTGATAAGTTTTTAGAAAGTATTTTAATTTTCAGTTAATATATATTTTATAAGGTGTTTCCAAGGCCTGTTATGTACTGAGAAGATTTGGTAATCTTGATTTTGTTTAATTTGGAGATTTAATCTGAAGGTGTTTCTATTTCCGGTTGATCACGCGAGAAAGACGTTAGTTGCAAATTAGAAACGCAACGGACTGTTAAGTCGTTGTGATTGTGTTACATTGAACTGTGGATAGTTTACTCGCTCCTTTGTGTGTGTGTGTGTGTGTGAGAGAGAGTTTGGGACTGTTAGCGGTCAGCGAGGTGTGTTTTTTATTCACTGTGGAGCGAGCTAGCTTGATTAGCTGAGCTGCCGCCATTGTTGGGAGGAACATCCGGCTTCTTCACGCGCGCGGACGAGAGTGGAGGAGCAACGGTCGGGAGGAGCTTCAGCAATCGTCGCGGAGGATTTGCCCGACGCTGAGCGCTGTCAGCCTGCTGTCAGACACGTTGTGATTCCCGGTACGTGGTTCCTGCTGCTGCTGTTGCTGCGGAATGAGATTAGTGTGACTCCAGGTGTTTTCTCCAGACGCGGTAGGATTCGTTGTCTCTCCATTCAACTGTTTGTTTATCAGTGAGCTTCCACCATTAAGCGCGCCAACGAAACTTAGTGCGAGCTTGTGTAAAGAACAAACTAAACTAAACAAGTGCTCCTTCAGTTGTAAGTTGCTTTGGATAAAATAGTCTCAAATGAGTAAATGTATGTAAATGTAAAGTAGACTGGGGTACACAAGAGTTTCTGATCAAAACACAACCAATTCATTCATTGATTGGCGAGGGCATCTGATCAGGAGAGAGTCTGTGATGGACAACTAGTTGAGGTGCATCCAAAGGTTTTAGATTTATGTAATAAGATACTATAAGATATGAAATATAACAATGTAAATATCTGTAGTTCACCTCGGGTTAAAAGATGTAGTTTAACAGTTTGTCCTGAGGGTGGTGCTAGAGGAAAGGGGTCATGGGGTCATCCAAAGAAAACAGTGGATCATCACTAAAAACAGGAATGTGACCCATTGTGACCCGTGGTCGGTCTTTAGTTGATATGAATTTAATATCTGGTGAGAAACATGCTGGTTGGGACTAGATTGACCGTGATGTTGGCACTGATGCTGTGGGATTGAACTGTGGTGTTGAGTGTTTTCATGTGTTAATCTCCTAATCTGAAGTCTCTGCTGACATTTAGTGGACAAAGTTTGAAACTACACCCAGGGCATAGAGGCTGAATCCACCTGTTGAATAGTATTTGTTCACTGCAGGGTATTGTGCGTTTCTAAGCTATAGCTATATGTCCATTGAGTTAACAGTCCTGATTTCTATCTTTCATGAAGTCATCCTGATGATTATTATCTCATTTGTTTATAATCATTTAATTTAAGACTTTTAATACTACCCTTTTCACTGTCATATCTGTTGAGGAACAAACCCCCCCCCCCCCCCCCCAAAAAAAATAAGGGCAGCACTTCTCACCTGTACATAAAAACAATTCTTAGTAATGTAATTAAATCAATTAATGACCTGGAGCCATGTATGAATTACTGAACAGGCCTACTGGGCTTTTTACTTGTCTCTGTCCAGGGGCCCATTGTCTCATAATCGCTCAATGTCTGGACCCAGATAAACTGTAGAGTATCATCATTGGATGGATTAACCGGGGGGGTATACACATGCATTTCTGAGATGATACTGCACATCAAGTTCATTAATAGTGATGACTGTTATGATGATGAATGTGATGATAACATTGATGCTGGCTGTTGTTTTGTAACTTTAAAGTTTACCCTTGCTTTTATAGATACGTGTTCTTCTGTTTGTCATTTGTTTTTTTTTAATAATATCTCATTTTACACTTTAATTATTAAAAGTGCAGCTCAAGGTATTTCACATAATAACACGATAAAGATAACAATTTATAAAGCATCTAAAATATCTCACATTCCTCTGTGTAGTGTTATAATGCAGTGTAGCACTTTAACCACTAGATGGCAGCAGAATATTCATCTAAAAATTAGTGTTTGTCACTTCTATACTTAAAAAGAAGTGCCGTTCCAGGGAGACAAAACACAGGATTCAAAATGCAGGGTTGATGGTTTGATCCCCAGCTCCTCTGATGTTGAAGTGTCTTTGAGCAAAACACTGTTCCAGGCTGGATTTTTAGTCACGAGTTACACATTCTTTTGATTTTGATTTTTTTTTTTTTTATCAGTGACTTTGCATTACAAAAACAAGTGTGACATGAAGGGTAAACATGATGGAAAGACATGTGATTGACAACCAAAACAATAAACACTTATAGAGATATAGAAATGAAGCAACAGGGTGGCATGTTTTAATATCTCTTGTGAGTCCCTTGAAATTAAGGAAGTGAATGCCTTGACTTTTAAGTCATTTTGAACAAAACTGAATATAATGTAATGATGTAATGTAATGATAACGATCAAACTGCGTGTAGTGGCTGCTACCAACCAGTAGGAGGCAGCAGAGCATGAATGTGAAATAAAATGCCACATTTAAACTTATACACCTCAACTTCTGCTGTCCACAAAACAACAAAACCTCATACCTTTCTACCACAGTTAATGGTATCATTCATGTAAGACCTGGACTGGTTCTTCCATCTGATTCCTGCAGAAATTTGACATTCGCTCTGCACAGGTTTGGCATCAGTCACATTTCTCCGAGCTCTGACAGTCGTATTAATACTTACTGCTTATTATTATTTACAGCTCATTCAATAGTACTCATGTCAGGTGGCGAATAACGGGCCGATCAGACCGAGTGTGTGTGACAGACGTTTGTATGATGAAGAGAGACGCTGAAAATAAACTGACCTCTGGCCTGACAAATCTGACACCATCTGAACACACACACACACACACACACACACACACACACACACACACACACACACACATACACACACACACAGTTTTCCATTTGTCCTGAACTCAGAGACCCTCAGTGCAGATCAGTGAGCGCCTGCTGGAGTCTATATTCAATTATACAGGCGGAGAGGGAGGGAGAGGCAGGTAGAGAGACAAGTTTCCATGACTGGTTTTATATTTAGGATTTCAAACTGTCTGCAGAAGGTGAAATGTTTGACTGAGACTCAAAAAGACAAAGTAGTGACTCTGATGTGACAAACCCTCTGAATTAGAAGATGCTTCAATGGGTTTAGCATGAGTTATTACTGATTTTATAAAGTGTGAATGAGATTAAAATACCTCTGAAATGAGGTGGAAAAGTTTAGATTGAAAGTTCACTCACTTCATTACTTTAAATAGCTTCATGCTGTGTAGCTGTAGATGCTGTACATTTAGTTTGGGTTATAATGTGATTAGACTGGATTAAATCCCTTTAGATTGGTGTCACAGCGGGATTAGAGTGGTTTAGGTGGGACTGGGACTGGGAAGAATGGGCTGAGGTTGTGATATTGTTTCTTAGTGGATTGAATTGTTGGGTTTGCGTTGGGTTAAGAATGGTTCAGGGGTTTAGATCACAATTAGGTTAGGGTTAGGGATACAGTATGATACAGTGGACTATAATGTGTCAGAATGAGTTATGATTGGGTTTTGGGGTTAGATATAATGTTTTTTTAGAAGGGTAAATCCACAATCAATTTGGGGGGAGGGGGTTTAGAAGGGTGTAAAATGGGGGGGGGGGGGTAATTACAATGGGGTTACAATGGGTTAAGGATGTTTGTAAAGGGTTACTAGAGGGTTTAAGGTTTATATAAAGTTTTAAGAACAGGTTATAAAGTGATCTGAATGTGTTCACTTGGGTTATGATACATTTAAAATTGGTTATAATGGATTTAGATTATGATGGGATCAGAGTGGGTTACAATGGGTTAAATTGTTTTTACAATGGGTTAGAATGGTTTAGACTGGGTTTGTGGTACATAGAATAGGTTTGGAATCAGTCAAGGTTACTGGTCATTTAGACTTGTGTGATTAATGTGGATTCAGAATGAGTTAAATAATATAAGATAAGTTTAGGAAGAGTCAGAATAGGGTTAAGATGGGTTAAGGGTGTTTAAAGAACGTTTGGATTCAGTTTAGGATCGACTAGAAAGGTTTTAGAATGGGCTCTCATAATGGGGTATAATGAGATATAATGGGATTTGTGGTTTTACAAAGGGTTAGAATGGCTTTAGATCAAGGTTACAGGGTAGACAGAATCAGGATAAGCATATATTAAACCACTGTCACACTGGTTTAACTGGACATTAGCATGGTTTTGGAATGGGATTACAAGGGGTTTCAGATGTTTGTTTGTTTGTTTGTCAGGTTTATGGGCCATAAGAGATGTAGAATGGGGTTTAAAAGGATTAAATGGGTTTAATTTGGGTTTTCCACTTTTAGAATTGTTTACCAACACGTGTGGTTGTAAATGTCCATTTAGTGTTAGATTGTTTGGGTTAATTTGGATTTACTTAGATTTTAGACTGTGTTTATAGTGGGTAAAATAAGGTTTATAATTTGGTTTTAAAAGGGGTCAGAATGGGTTGTGATGGAGACTGATTGGGTTTTCCAATGTGGGCGAATTGGGTTTGATTTTTATGTATTAATGTGGGTAAGAATGTGTTGTTAGAGTGGAATTTAGATGGATTTTTGAATATCTGTGTAGGGTATAACTGGTTTAAAAAAGGGGTCAGACATTGTTTAGCACAAATGGGTTATGTGGTTCGAATACAGAAAAGGAGAGAGCTAGAGGAGATGATAGGTGAGGCAGAAGGAGGTGTAGACTGAATAAGAAATGATTTAAACTGGGTTAGAATTGGTTCAGAGTTGGTTTAGGAGGGAGCAATTAACACGTTTAGAAAAAATGAATGAATGTGTGTAAATGAGCTGGAAAACAAAGACACCAGCTGTGAATTAAAAGAATCTAATATTAAAATATAAAAGCCACAGAGCCATACAGGCCCATAGTTTGGTCAAAACCTCACCATGGCAACATAAATAAGTTATGGGTTACCACGACAACTGGCTCCCAGCAGGATAGTGGACCCAACATGGCTGTAGGTGACACGAGTAACACCTGTCACTAATTCATCTCTGCTCTCATCAGCTGACTGTGCCTCTGCCTCACTCTACCACTTTCTCTCTCTGCTTTCCCTTCATTATGTGGGTCTGTAGGTCAGAGAGCCCCCCCCCCCCCCCCCCCCCAACCTCCACCTGCTCAGGTGACAGCCAAGTGCATGCTGGGAGAGCTGCACTGCGGGGGGTTAGGGGCATCTCTCTGTCATAGAGAAAGGATCGGTCATCGACTCAAGCGTCTGTCCTCTGACCTTCTAGATCCGGTGACTGTTTGCCCTCAGTCAGGACTGTCAGGCGTTTCTATACTTTCCATAAACAAGACACAACAAGGAAACGAGGCAACTTTGGAGACATTGGAAGGTGTATTTTTTTTATACTTTTGATATAACTATGCTAGCAATTTCTATCTGCTTTTAGTTTTTATGCTAAGCTAAGGCAAACACCTCCTGGATGTAAAATTATTTCATGGAAGAAGCTCTGAGACTATAGACTTAAACACATGTGCTTTGAGCTAAACGCTAACATTAACATGCTAACAATAACAGTGCTAACACACTTTAGCAGGTATAATGGTAACACGTATAAAAACACTCAAAAATTTAATGAAACAAACTTATTTTAAAATTTTGAGTTAGGTGATAATTTCCACAATGAGCCCAGGAAGCTCAATATATTTATGACTCAAGTGCTTCAGAAGAAGTGTGCATCATGGAGAAGATCACCTGACTCCTCCATCACGTAACATTTTTCATAAAAGAAAAATAATTTCTGGGGAATTTTAACCTGAAAGCAATGCGATATAAACAGAATTACCTCCTCGTGGTTGTCTGCCTCCTCCTCTCACATGTTTCAGATTACATCCCTGTTCATCCAGAGTCATTTAAAATATCAACCATTTGTATGAAATTTTGTCATAATTGCTGTGTAATGGCTAAAAAGCGTATTGTGAGGTCACTGTGACCTTGACCTTTGACCACCAAAATCTAATCAGTTCATCCTTGAATCCAAGTGAATGTTGAATGAAGAAGTTCCATCAAGGCGTTACTGAGATATCACGTCCATGAGAATCAGACGGACGTACCGACAACCAGAAAACAACATGGCTCCGGCTCTGACTGTCGCCTGTGCGGAAGAATAAAAACAACTTAGAAAAGTTTATTAAATATAACAAAGCCAACATAGAGTGAAAATATTGAATCACAGATTGAATGATCACGAATCGTTCCAATAGCTGTTAAAATATTTCAGTGGCGCTGCTTATGGCTACCAACATGAAATAAAACCAAACGAGCTGCGTGAATAAACAGTTAAGTAGGTATGGAGATAACGTGTGGTATTCTGCTACATGAGCAGCTGCTACATTATAAAGTCCACAGTACAGTATGTGTGTACAGCCTGTGTTGTGAGTGAAGGTGGTTTAACATTTGTACAGTAAGTGGATATTAATTTGGACCCATAATCCCTTGCAGCAAGTCACACTCTATCAGGTTACGTGTGTGTGTCCGTCATGATCTCCTGCTGAGCTCTGAGTTACATCCAGTTTTAAATAGACACACACACACACACACACACACACACTCAGGTCCATGTGTCTGAGGTTTGACATCAGAGTGGGAGCAGAAGACGTCACATAGTCAAACCTCCAGTCGACACTGGAACCGGACCAAACACCAAGAGTCCAGATTAACCTCCATCATCACGTCACTGCTCAGTGTTTCCCTGCTGCGAGGCGTTCACTGACTCAGCAGACGGTCTCACTCACATTCACGCTGTGATGCTTCAGGTTTATCTGACCTGCAGTTAAGGACCTTTAGCAGCTGTTCTGGAGCTTTTAATCTGATCACACCTACTGTTTCTGACACTTTTAAGACCTTTTACAATTAAATTTAATTTCAAAATTTTAAAAAACAGGTGGCAAAGCATGACCTGATATTACATTTTGTATGTTTTTTGTATCAGGGCATGTTATGTTGTTTGTTTTATAAAGGCACTTAATTCAATTTCAGGGGTATTTTGGAATGAGAATATTAATGATTTCAAGGAAAATCTGTGACGCGATGCCTAAACTTTCTGTCCGAGTACAATTTTTTCAGTTAAAAAGGTTTAAATTCACACAAAGACACCATATATACGTAGTAACTCCCCCATATATGTACCAATCTTTAGTTATTTGTAATTTTTAGATGTGTAAAGTGTAAAAATGTGTGACCGTCCAGACTTGAAATCTTCTTTGAAATTATTCTAAATATATTCAGAATTATTTTCTAAAGTGTTTCGTAGTTCTGTAAAAAAAAAAAAAAATTCAAACCATCTGTATTTGTATTGTCATCATAAAATACAAACTCGTTTCATCTGGTGATGTCCATTTTATGTGGCGACCATCAAGAAAGGACCAGTTTGGGACTTTTATGTTGAAATCCATTCAAAGACAGGAAGATGCTTTATAAACTAGCTTTTGAACAACTGGTGTGTAGTTGCCATATTTGTATATCATGTGGTATGACCTAAAAAAAACAAAACAAATATTAAGCTATTCTACCAATATGTATATTGATTATAAATTTCATAGTGACCTTTTGTGAAAAGCTAGCTTGTTTAGTTTAGGTGGCTAATCATGTGCCTGTAAATTTTGACTAAACTTGAAAACATCATCCACTGCAGACTGTTTACTGTGATAGATTTCAGTTTCAAGTATATCAGATATGTAGATTTATTTTAAAGGAGCAGTTAGAAGGTTTGAAATTGAAGAGACGTTTGGGGATTTCCTGTTCACTTTAATTGCATCTTCAGCTGAACATCATGACCTGGCTCCAGTATGTTCCCTACCTGCAGATCACAAACACCTTCTGACTCATCTGTAACTCTTCTGCGTCTGTCTCTCTCTCTGATTGGCTGACCTGGCTGGGTGGGTGGAGCTGGTTAAACAATGCCAAGTGTATTTTGATTAATCCCATAGTGACGGGTGAGAAACAGAGTCACTTCCTCCGCCTCTTCCTCCTCTTCTCCAAACCACTGTGGACTTCGGCAGAGAAACATTTGTCACTGAACTGTTTTGTCTAGAGATGATTTTTTACTCTATTTATTTATTTTTCTGTTTATTTATATATTTTAAGCTGTTTCACTGGTATATCCTTTTATTTTGATTATTTTCTGAATTGTTTTCCGATTAATACCATCCTTTTATTTATTTTATTTCTGGTTTTACTCACTTCCAAACACTTATTATTTTGTCTTAATTTTTAATTGATTCTTAATATCCTACCTTTTCTGGTTTTATGCTTGAATACATCTCCTCTGTTTTAGTAGTTTAGTATTTTATCGTTACCTTTCCAGTTCCAGCTTTCCAGTCTTCAGCGTTTCCTCAGTTCCTGTTATTATGATCTTAATTTGATTGTTTTTATTTATAATTTGGTTATTTATTGTTCTGAAAAAGTTCAGACACAGCCTGTTTATTCACATTTAAACAAAAGCACCATCTTACCCTAATCCTATATAAAGTGCTTCTGTTACCTAAACCACAGACCAGTCTCTGGATGTGAACCTGGTCTCTGGTCTGACTCTGACTCTGTTTCCTACAAAACGTATTTGTTGTTGCAGTTTAGTGTAATTTCTAGTTTTGCTACCTTAGCCATCTTTCAACCTCCACACCTCCAATTTGTAATGCAAGCCAAGATAACCCTAATGACATCACTATGACATCGTCAGGGTTATGAGTTCTCTTCCTGAGCCAATCATGACATTTTACGGCTTGTGTTTTTTCACACTGATGACGAGTTCCTCATTAAATAGGTGAATATTTAAATTCGTTTTAACTTCACTCTCTCTGTCCTGCCCTTGAGCCAGGCAGCAGCTGCTCCTGCAGTTAGCACCCGTTAGCCTCATGCTAGCCTCTATAATTAGCAGTTGTGTCCTTCCTGCTAAGCTACGCACCTGCCTAATATGGAACACAGCTGCTCCAATCACATGGCTGCTCCTCGTTACCATGGCGAACTAATTAACTTGTCAAAGGTGGGAGAGAGAGTATGAAAGAGAAAATGCACATGTATGAGAGCATGTTGTGTGTGTGTGTGTGTGTGTGTGTGTGTGTGTGTGTGTGTACTGACAGACTGACATCTCTATGTAAAGACAGCAATGGGAGCTGACACTAGCACATGAGGTCAGTGTGTGTGTGAGTGTTAACACCTCTGTAATGCTCAGCACTCTGTAGACTTTCTGGTAAATATTCATGCTTTCATCAGTCACTTTAGTTTAGCGTGTTAGCATGCTAATTAGCAGTAAACAAAAACTACAGCTGAGGTTATTTTAGCATGTATTTGGTCATAAACCAAAATATAAGTAGATCCATCCAATAGTTGTTGAGCTGTTTTACTCTAAACCACAAATGTGAACTTCGTGGTGGCGCTAGCTGTGGAAAGTAACTAAGTACATTAACTCAAGTAATGTATTTATGTACAAATCTGAGGTATCTGTACATCATTATTCTCATTTTGTGCCACTTTGTTTCCACTTACCTTTAGAAATATTGCACTTTTTACTGTATTTACCCAACAGCTTTTATAACTTAAAATTTTACATAGAAAACATATGAATCTTTTAAAATAGGATGCACTGTAAAACATTAAACAACTTAACAGTGTATAAAAAATAACATAAACACACATATTCCTCTCCATTGATTATTTGTAAATTTTTACAGTGTGGTCCTGGTACTTTTACTTAAAGGTCTGAATACTTCATCCACCACTAATGATCCAATCAGTCAATATTTGTCCTGATGATTTAGTTTGAATCACAGTGGTGGAGTTAAGGGTTAACATCTTTAACAAGTGGTTGAGAGACTTGTTGAGCTGCATGACTGAAATTCTTTTAAATAAAGATTATTTTTACTTCCTGTGTATGTGTGCGTTCATTAGTGTCGGATGCATCACCTTCTCGTGTGTGCTAATGTAAACAGTGCTAATTACAGTGTGTGTACACGTGTGCGTGTTGTCATGACAACGAGCCTCGCGGTTTCCTGCCTCCCTTGTCACAGAATTGTGATGTCGCATCCTCCTCCTTGACGACACCGCATTCATTACCAACTTTTATTGTCATGATGACGCCATTCTCATCCTCCAGCATCCTAAGAGCCGAGTTCAACTCTCGGATGTTTGATGGAATTTGATGTATTTCTACCTGGGAACGGTGGAAGGAGAGAATCACTGTTAACAAAATTGAAAGAAAGACACAAATGTTAACTACATTTTGCAGATTGTATTAGCTAGTATTACCTAATATTGGAACGTGATGTGACTTTCCCAGTCATAATTAGGACTGGAGTTGAACTAAGAAACATTAATGAAATGTCATCCTCTTTGCGTGATGAGGAATAAAGCTGAAAAATGGCAGACATATTGAAAGATGCATCATCAGGCATGTAGCTAAATTTATAGCATTGTTAATTGCAGAATTTAAATTTTGTAAAAATGAACTTGTTTATAGAATGTATTAATCTATATTGCAATAAACATATGGGTAATTATTATGAGAAAGGGTCTTGTGATTAAATATAGCCTTAAAAAATGTTTTTAATAACATTCCCTCTCCTTTTGTTTTTGCTAGCAAAAAGAAAGTAAGATTTTTAACTCAGATCTTTGATGCAGTTACATGTCAGAGTTTTTCTGTTTTGTCATTTTTTAAACCCTGGTGTTCGCAGAAACTATTTCATATGGCTTGAACTAAAGTAACACCTGTTAGCTATTGTAAGCTAATGTAACATTTTCAGTTAACAGTTACATTAGCTTGTACGCTAAAACATTGTAATGTAGCTATAAAACATGGTGTTTTCCCCCAATTAAAAATGAACAAGAAAAAATATATTTGTAAAAGTCATACTATGGAACAAAAATTGAAATTTGATGCTATTTACAAATTTACATTAAAAACAATATGACATGAATGTGGCATTAGCACACATTTTACACACATCACACAGATATGACGCATTTACCTGTAATTATTTCTTCCATCTCAAAATAAGGGGAAGTAAATTTTTTTCACTTTACCTAGTTCTTGTTATGAGAAAAGTATCTAATTTTTTTCTTTAATATGTTCCTCTCATTTACTGCAACGTTAACTGGCTATCATAAGTACTAACTACAGTCATGTAAGTGTGCTAATGTAATGTAACATAACATTTTAGCTAATAATTATGTGAAAAGCCACCCAGCTAACATGATAACATAGCTACATTAGCTTGTTAGCTAAAAATGCCTTGTTAGCTTGGCAGATAAAAAGCAGACTTGACTTGACAACTAAAAAATGCTATCATAAAATCCATATAATCAAATAACAATAGGATTTTGATTTAAAAAAAAAAATCTAAACATACCATATTTCAAATTCTAAACAACTTGTTTCCACTGTCAACTTGTACCTCATTTACACACTGATTTACTGAAAGAATAATAGATAAAGATGAACAATAAAACTGTTTTATTAATAATAATAATAATAATAACAATTTTTCCACCACAATAAAATTTAACAAAGGCTCACTAGAAAAGTGTCAACTTCTGTGTTCTGTACAGTAGATACAGTACATTGTAAAACGCTGCGGCGTGGCACAGCAGCGCATTCAACCCAAAAAAAAATTATTATTCAAACATTTTTCCACATTATTTACAGATAAAATCCACAATAAAATGCAGCTGGCAAACATCACAGATTAATAGCGCACCTTCACACTAACAGTGGCTAACCTCTGGCTGCTGTGACCTCCTGATATAATCTAAATGGCTAACGAGCTAGTAGGCTAACTGGCTAGCAGGGTAGCAGGCTAGCTAGGCTACAGCTGCTTTCACACATCCTACCAAGAGGTCAGATGAACCAGACTTCACGTTCCTGTGTGACTGCAGTCTGTTAATATTTTTTTTAAAAAACAAAAACATAACACCTTCATGTTTTTCTTCCCTCCTCATCATCTGAAAGGCAGCAGCTGCTTCTCCTCTGATTGCCTCTCTATTCGCTTACTTTCTGTTGTACTTCCTACCTATACCTGTCTGTCTGTTTGAGCGACTAGCTCTAAGCTAGCTTTGTAAAGGAATGCACTTTGGTAGATTCAACCAAATGCCCTGGGTGTTAGTCACAACAATGACAACAGTAATAATCATAATAATAATGATAACTGAGCAATCTGAGGTACCAACATGAAAAAATTCTTTAAAACCACATTAATGCTAATGCTTACAGCCTGATCAAGCACACTTGTGAGGAGCTCAACGCGACTGTAGCTAGCAGGTAAAAACTTGCTATGTGCTACTAGCAGTCAGTTAGCAGTAGGCTAGTGCTAGCTTCACTGTAGAGAATATAAACATCAGTGCAGCAGCTAGCGGCTAGACGCTAGCAGTCGGCTAGTGTTAGCTTAGCCTAACTGTCGTCAGTTGGCGACAGTTGGCTGATATGTGTCTGTACATTGTGCAGCCATGTTACACCCCCCCACCCCCCACCCCACCCCACCCCCTGTCACCCCAAAACACACACACAAACACATGAAGATGTCATTGTTAGTCAGTTTAAAGCTACAGTCTGTGGTTGGTGCATTGGCCTGCTTTACTGGCTCTGGAAATAGAAATTAATTCTATTTAAGCCCCCAAATTTTCAAAATAGATTAATTGTGAGGCATGACAACAATAATACCAAGTCAATATTTAGAATTTCTAAATAGAAAATGACATAAATTAGATGATAAAATAAAAATCTAGACTGTCTTTAAGTTGATAAATGTTGAGATTCTTAGTCAAAATTATGAGATAGAAAGGAAAAATTATAAGATAGAATTTATAGTCATGACTTCAAAATTATGACTTATTACAAGTCAAAATAACACATTATGAAAGATAACGCAATATAAAATTCTTAAACTGAGTCAGCAAATCAAAATTTTGATGCATTATGTCTCAGAATTGGTCAAATTTTTGACTCATCAATTCATCAAAATGAGATTCACTACGTCAAAATTTCTCATAATTACAACTTAATATGTTATGCTAACTTGTAGTAATTTCGATTTATATTGTATTTTTATCTGCATCCTTCATTAATTGTTTTCCTGTCTGGGCAGAAATGGGCTTCCATAAATGACTCCACCATTTAGCATTAGCTACTTTTGCTGCATTCAAGTCAATTGGGATGGTTGAGTGTCCAACTTCCTAAGTTGTGGCCACTCGACTCATCCTCTATCAACAGAAAAGTGTTGGCATCGTCTTAATCAACTTTTGAATAAATATGACGTATTATTGTGAACATTGCTAGAGCTGCAACAGTTCGCCAATTAATTGATTAGCTGACAGAAATAGAAAAAGTAAAAATGCCAAAGGGAATTTATGTTGTTCTTTTTCGTTGAGCACTTCTTCTGAGTCATTATTTTATCATATTTACTTTTATGCAATTATATTTATTTTAATTTTGGATTTTATGCCATGTACTTGCATTTTATCTTTTACTGAGTGTTGTAAGGTGTCCTTGAAAGTCGCCTATAAATAAAATGTATTATTATTTAATGTGATGCCTATGTGGTGCTTCATCTGGGCCATATCGGTATTTGAAGCAACTTTCAGCTCTGATATATAATAATAAAGTATTGTTAATCAAATACGATTAAACGCATCTGATTGGTGGAGCTCCCTGGGGTAACTTGAGGCTTCAAGATAACATTGTGAGTTGCACCAAAATGAGTGATTGCCATGACATCACCACAATAAATGTGTGTGTGTGTGTGTGTGTGTGTGTGAGAGTGTGTGTGTGTTGTGTGGGCGTGACATGGCTATGATACTGAAGGCACAAAGTTACGACTCTCAGCACTCCTTCTCACTAAAAAACATAAAAAATTAAAAAAACACAAACAACCAACCAACCAATCAAATCTTTAGAAAACAAACAAAAACATCAAAGAGGACCGCCCCCCACTTCCTCCTCCTCCTCCTTCAAGAGGGGGCGGAGCTTCCCCCTGAGATGGGCGGAGCAGGTAGTGTCTGTGTTTTACATTAGAAGTTCCTTCTGTGCTTCACGTCACTGTTGTCCACTTCTTGTGTGCTACATTACAACACAGTTGCCGGGCCAACGGCGCACACGACCAACCCTGGGATCTTCCTCCTCCTTCTCCTCCTCCTCTTCATCCTTGTCCCAGTGTGACCCGGTTTTCAGAGTGCGTTCAGATACGGTTGTGTGTTCATATAGATATATGTGTGTTTGTGTGAGGGAACAAGCTTTAAGAAAAACCTCTCGTAACGTCGACATTGCACACACGCTGCTACATACACCCGACACACACACACATTCAAGTATACGGTATGAACTGCACATCATAGTAAATATGTAGATTAGATTAATAAATATTAAAGTGTAGTAAATAAATAAGAAGCATCTTCTAACGCCCCTCCCATCCCTGCCCCAATCACATTGATAGATCCATTAATCAATACTGAACTTTGATCAATATATTACCAGTCGGTTTGCTGCTCATTTACTCATTATTTTAACTGCTCATTTGTATGTTTTGGATCTGTTTATTTCATTATTTCAGCTCATACTTTGTTGCAGCCTTGTGCTATATTGCTGCTGTGTTACTTCAAACTTATAGATCAGCTGTAGTATAAATCAATATTATTCAATAGTATTTAGGTCCAGTCACACCAGATAGAGGCATAGAGTGTAGAGTCCTCTATAAATATAAATTTGTTTATAACTGTTTCATATCATCAATTTATATCATGATATAATACATTGGAAGTATACAGTTAATGGATACAATAACCAGAGTGCTACGCCTGTTTTTGGTCAATTAATAGTGAATTAAGAAGCTAACAAATCAAGTTCTTAATTAAATTGATGCAATAAGTCATATAAATATCCAATATTGACAAACACTAGTCCTGCTCACTGACTTCCACTCCCAGAGATACCCAGTCATATGATTGGTTGTTTGCAGCCTTAATGTTGTTAAACTAGTAAGAGTGTTAGCAAGGGGCCCAGCGTGACCTATGGGGGTTTTAGTTGTGTTTGTTTTTCTGCCACAGGTGAAACAGTGGTACAGAGTGTATTACATGACTAATTAATCTGTCATAGAAAACAGGATCTGCAGGGAGGAGACACCTACACCACAACTGCACATGTATCTCAAGTGATTACAATTCATGCCAAACATACTGGTGTGACTGGAACCCTTTTAAATGGTGGTATTATTTGTGATAAAAGAGAAGAATAAGTATTCTCATTACTTTTACGGAAACCCTGAATTAAAACGGAAGCTATCTTTAACCCAGCACTATCACTGTGTTAGTTACTGAGTCAGCTGAAGTGACTCTTCCTCTTTTTATTCCAGACTTCATCACAATTTCTTGTGTTAATCTTCACCCTCACTTGGAGTCAAGTCTTAATGAAGCACTTGATAAGTATAGGAATTAAAGTCTTGGTTGACTGCTGCAGCGTTAACACCTACATGCTGAGACCAGAAGGATATATCTCTATATAACCAGCTGACCTATTCAGACGAGCAGCACAGTAACACAGTGTTAAGAGTGTGCAGTCCTAAAATATGACTCACATTTCTCTGTACGGGGCCTATATGCAGGGTACCGTCAGACTATAACTGCTGCTGCTGAGCTTCAGTTACATAAAAGTTTAAGAACTATCATAAAATGTCCTGGTTATCCCAGACATACAGGCTCTCCAATCTTTCAGGCTTAGGACAGACTCTCTCTTATTTTAATTGAGGATTTAAAGCTGTGAAATCCTTGGAGATGCTTTGTTTTCCAAACAGCCAGAGGGGATAAACATTCAGCTCTCTCTGCTGTCTTTGCTGTCCCTCCAAACTCCAACTTAACAGTCATCTAAACAAACACCACTGTATGCTGTTACATTATGGAAGATATTTTGGTGTCATGTGATTTCTGTGCAGCTGAGTCTTTTCCTGATGCTTGGAATTTGGTCAGCACGCTGAAATGATTTTGCCCTCATATCTGGAATAAGTTAAAATGGCTACTTCTGACTTATAGTCCTTCAAAATGTTACTAAAATTCAGGAGTAGTCTGTCAGTGGCAAAGTATGTTGGAAAATTTGTAATCCATGTTATCCAGGCGACTAGACAGCTTTTTAATCTTGTCTTTTAATGTTGGCTGACCAAATATAAACTATATTAAATAAATGCTAGTCTGCAGCCACTGTTTCATGTTTCTTTGCTCATAAACAAGACTTTGGTTTATAACACTCCTATTTTTTTAATATCAGAGCCCTTTGAGTTTAAAATGATTTATAACTTGTCCATAAAACCACCTTCAGTCTACTTTCTTCTTTCTCTTCACAGCTCTTTCAGCAGCCATTTTGTATCATTAATAATCACATCTGGTTGATTAAATAGGGAACAAAATGGTGCTGGCTAACCCAAAGACCTTTTTCTTTTCTGGTCTTTTTCTCCTTTCTCTGTTCTCTGTCTCTAACTTCACTAGTTAAAACACTTAAAAAAATCTAAATCTGAGAAGTTAAAAAACATGTTGTCATTCTGTCTGTGCTTTGTAAGGCTGGGCAGTGGAGAGCTAACAGGCTATGGCTAAAAGAGGCTAAGGCTAGCCACCAGACTGCCAAAAAAGGCAAATAGTGAGCCAGCTATAGCTAGCTGACTGATTTTAAAGTTTGCTAGGCTAACTGCTAGCATAAAGAGTTAGAATGTGACAGCTAAACACAAACATATAGCTGTCTAACGACAAACCAGTGTCAGTTAACAGTTAGCTAGCTGACAGGCACAACGCTAGCAAAGTAACACACAGTAAAACAACAGCTAGCTAGGAAAGTTAGCCAGCTAACAGGTAGATGGTTCAGTTAGGGTTGATAGGATCTTTTTTGTGTCGTCACTTGAGTCAGAAATAATGACAAATGCTCACCAATGTTCCCCAAACTGAAATAAAACACAAAATTTGTTATTTCATAGCGATATGAAACAAAGACTAGCATGCTAATAATTGCATTTTTCAGTTGTAGTCTTAGTTTTATAAAGATATATCTGACACTATTAGTCAGTTTAACCACATTTAAGAGGCCCTATTATTGTCTGCCAGATATGACCTTGTAAGACTAAAATCAATATATGTTGTTTTTGGTGTCCGATCGATTATTCGACTATTAGCTCAGCTAAATAGATTCTGTGCTAAAAAAAAAAAAAAAAAATTATCAAAAAGCCTTGTTCCCTCCGTCAGCACCATGTTTTTCTGAGTGTGTTGTGTTTGTGTGTTTGGAGCTACAGAGTGGTGTGGTGTGTTTTGATTGTCTGAGCAGCCCCGCAATCATTTCCAACACGTCCCGCTGCTCACGATGTAAAACAACTAATTGTTTTTTCAGACAAGACTGAGAACGCACCCCAGTTTATCAGTCAAGTTTCAGTTTACATCCCAGCCTAGCCATTCTGCATTTTAGCAACCCAACACAAAACTTCCACAACTGTTTTAGTCCTGAACGCACCCCAACAACGCTGTGAAAACCAGTGTGAAAAAATCAAACGCTCTTCAAAACTGGACAAACCAGTTTTATTCAGTTCCAGCTTGTTGCTCGCAGCTGCTTGTGAGCTCAGCTTTCACCTCCCGCCACAGCGAATGGGGTGCGTTCACTCTCAGCTGACCAGTTTGGGCAGAACAGTCCTAGGCTGGATGTTTCCATTGGCGTCAGTGATCGCCGCCAAGTTAGTCCTGGTTTTGGAGGAGGAGGATGTGGTGGTTGAGGAGGTGGTGGCGAGCTTGGAGATGGAGGTGATGGCACCGTCAGAGGTGGTGGTGCCCCGTTTGGATGACGAGGTCTTCTCCGTGGTGGTTCCTGCTGGCGGCTTGGGAAGTCGTCTCCTCAGCCACGGGTGGCGCAGTGCCTGGCTGGGTGTAATCCTGAGCGCCGGGTCCCACTCCAGACACTGTTTGAGGAAGTCCAGGAAAAGTGGGTCGTCGCAGCCCTTTAGTGCTACGCTCCAGTCTTTGCTACCCGGTGGGCCGCGTACCTTCCCCCGCCGTGATCGACCACCGTTCAGTACAGTGGTGCCATCAGACAGAGTGGTGACGGTGCAGTACCGTGGATAGCCTTTGGATGACACAAAGTTCTTGGCTCGTTTGGAGGCGTCGAGGAGCTTCTGGCTGGGCATGCCCAGTAGTTCGATGATGCAGGCCAGCTGGTCAGCTTCATCTTCACCCGGTAACAGTGGATAACCGGTCAGCAGCTCAGCCAGGATGCAGCCCAGGGACCACATGTCGATAGGCATTCCATACCTGGAGCCTGGAGGAGGTAAACCAATCGAAATCAGGATTCAAGGTTTGAATACTTTCCATTCCCACTGATCATTTTCAACTCTCGGAATGACAGATGAGTTTTTACCTTCCCGGTAGCCATTGGATTCAAAGTGGTTCTATAAAAATTACATACATGTAGTCACCTTAAGTTTCCTGTCACTAAAGATTACTGGTTAGTGTAGTTACTGGTACTGTCGCTGCTTTGATGGACATAGACATCCATGATTTGAGAGCTGGTGTCAGAAAACTAAAACTAGCCAGTGATCAAGGACAATATGATTTTGGTTGTTTCTTGCAATGATCCTTAAACACCCACATTCTTTTAGAGGTGGTCTACCTAAATTAAATGCAAATTATTTTAGATCCTTGGACCCTCTGAAAGAATTGAGTACATTTTTGTACAGTCAAACTGCTTTGAAGGTAGGAAGGCGACCTTTACCTACCCTTATGTATTGTAGTGAACTTCTCAACTTAATTACCACATGCTGATAGTGTAATATAATAATTTTTTGCAAGTGTGTAGTCTCTGCAAGTTGCTTTTCATTGCTGAAATGAACTGAAACCAGAGGTCAAAACAAACAGGAAGTGAAAATCTGAAAGTCCAGCTTCTTTCATTTTCTTTCTTCTTACCTAGAATGACCTCGGGTGCTCGGTAGAACCTGGACTGGATGTAGGTGTAAACTCTTTGATGTTCATAACAGCTAGAACCAAAATCTATGACCTAGAGACAGAGATAGACAGATTAGAGAATGTTTTATAGATGAATGATTGTGCCTTTAATGGCTAATGTGGGAACACATCATTTTTTCTATTGTACCTTGATGCCGCTGCGTCCCTGCTGCTTGAGTAAAATGTTCTCGGGCTTGAGGTCGCAGTGGATGATGCGGTTCTTGTGCAGCGAGTCCAGACACTGCAGGATGGAGTGGGCGAACTTCCTGACCAGCGGGAGGCTGAAGCCCTGGAACTTGTTCTTCTTGATGAGCTCGTAAAGGTTCATGCTGAGTAGCTCAAAGGTCATGCAGATGTGGTTACGGAAGGAGAAGTTCTCCAGCATGTGGATTACGTTCATGCTCGAGTCCTTGTCCTGCTTCCTCAGGTGCTCCAGGATGCGGATCTCCTCCGCCGCCTGCCTGTGGAAGCGCTTCTCGTTGCGGACCATCTTCAGAGCCACGTGGGCCTGAGATTTGTGGTCGAAGGCCTTCACCACCTGCAGGGGGAGAAGAAACATGGTGCTCTCATGAATCTTAAATCCATTCGACCAGAGAAGAAACAATTAGGTAATTAGGTAACTTGTTTTGCTTCAACCAAGGAAATAAATTCATGTTGAGCAGCCAGATTTTTGGTCTGCAGACGGTTTGTCCTCTTCTATTAGTGACAGTGCTTCTAATCACCAGTTGTTTCATTAGCTGGAGCAGCAGCAGTGATCGTACCTGTCCAAAGCTGCCTTTACCGATGACCTTCAAGACTTCATAGCGGTAGGCAATATGGTCATGTGGGACGTGGATGTAGGATCCTTGATCATCATCATAGCCACCGTTGTTGGCTCCGCCTATGACCCCTGACCTCTTCTTCGCATTTGGACCCACAAAGTACACTGCAGGGAAAAGAAGAAATGTTCTCATTCCCATTCCTGCCAATCAAATTTAATGATCATAATTTATTATTTTGGCTGTAGAGTTAGTGTTGAACCTGACTGATTACAGATAATTACAAAGCTGGAAAAAGATAAGATTTAATTTTTATGAATTTTTGATGCATCTTTAGAAGGACTGACTGAACCCACTCACCCTCTGGGTAGTTGAAAACTTCGTGGTGTTCAAATGAGGACATTTTGGACATGAACTGCTTCATGGCCTGCTCCGGGGACAGGGGGTTGGGCTTTGGCTTGCTGTCCATCGACTTGTTGGAAGTGGCGCTGCTCTGGCGGCAGTGGTGAGCGGGTTCTGAGGCCGAGGTCTGTCGGTCGGGCAGCGGCAGCCCCGGCCGGGTGGAGGTGAGCGGAGCCAGACCGTTGGGCTGGGAGGTCAGGACCGGACGCTTGTTGGTGTTCTCTTCATACAGCTGGGTGATGTGGACCTGCGACTGTGATGACAGCTGGACGGCCTCCGACATGGTGGCTTTAGAGCCTCCCTGAAAGGAAACAGAAGCATCAGATCAGCCGAGGCCTCGTCTGGAACACAGTATTGCTCCTCAACACAGTTAGCATTTGCAGCAGCATTGGCTCGTGGAGGCAATAAAGCTAATTGGCATCTGGTTGCCACAAATTGCTTCAAAATCAAACTCTTAAAGAGTCCTAACTCTTTCAAATCTGAAAACACAGACACTATAAACATATTTTTCTTTGAGGACATAATTATCTCCATTGTCCATTATTAAATGAATGTCTATAAATCCACTTTAAAAAAACAAAAAAAAAAAAAACAAAAAACACCCTCTAGATAATTTACATCAGTATCACAGTAATCCAGTGTTAGTTCTCTGTTCATTCATGGGCTTCTTGTAAACAGGAACTGCTAATAGCTAATTTGGCTACTTTTAATGGTGCCAGTTTTGAAAAAAACACAAATCATGCCCACAGTGTCTGAGTTTAAAAACTACCCAATTACTGTCAACTACTGTTGATTTTTATTCTACAGGTTTTTCCCACTTTCCCTCCAACCTTTTGTCCAAATTGCTGCAACAGTTTGTCAAGAAGATAAACAATTAACGTTAATGTATGATTTTTAGAAGATTAAAAGAAGAACACGAATGTGGTCATTTGTTACATTAATTAAGCTACTGTCTCAGATTGCAGGGTGTTCTTGAACACAGCACAGGAAGCTTTAGAAACCATCTATACTGAATATCAGGTAAAAATCTGGATAATTGATGTCCACAAATTAGTAATGAATTACTCCAACAGTCTAACAACCTAATGCTGATTAATGGACACCCCTCTCTCTATATTATTCTGTCTCTTTGTCTCTTGCTCAGTGAGTCACTCCCTGTTGCCTTGGAGACCAGCACACCTGGGTCCTTTCAGATAACAGAGGTGCATTTGGTTTCAGTACACACACACAAACACACACACACAAACAACAAAGGTGGCAAATTTGGCTCAATTCAAAGATCTGGTGTTTACCGCATCATACTAGTGTGTGTGTGTGTGTGTGTGTGTGTGTGTGTGTGTGTGTGTTGTAATCCTGCCAATGAGGGGATTGAGGTACAAAAATAAGGAAGTGAAACATGACATGAAAACAAAACAGTAGCACACACATACAGGCTGGTGTGAGTGTGTTGTCAGTAGTCAGTGACATATGAGAACAAAGTGTCAGGCTCTGTAGACTCCTCCCTAACCTGACAACATCTCTTATTTTCATTAACAATCAATCTGAAGAGTATTTCCTGAATTAATCCTTAAAGCTCCATCCAGTCTAAAGGTCTCTGTCCATGTGTAGTTTGATTATAAAGCAGGTCTAGGTTCTATATTAAGGACTTCTGGAACTTTGTGATGTCACAACAAAGCAGTCACTGCTTCCAGCCACGCCCCAAGCCCCACCCACCACCAGCCAACCTTGCAGGATTTGGTTTCTCTGAGTGTTTTACCTGAAATCTGCTATATTTTTATTGGATCACTCAGAAAACAGTCAGCCAATCAGAAGAGAGGCTCAGAGCCTCAATTACAAAACAACTCATTCCTATTAAGAAATAATCCTGTCAGTGAATTCAAATTCAAACTAACTTTTAGCTTGTTGGAATTAATTCAAATGTAACCCACATACATCACAACCTCTCCTGACCCCACCTTTCCCACTGTCTTCCCTTCAGTACAGTCCGTATATTTTCGAGTGTACTGTCATACAGCTGCATTACCCAGAGATGTTGCCAATGGGTTGCACACGCCTGCATATACATCTAGCCCTCTTATCAGTGATGGTCAGACAAGCTGTTGCACTTGAAAAGTGAAAACCCAAACCCCGCCTGCTTTAATGTTGGAGGAAATAACACTTATGGAACAAAACATTACGGTCATTACACTCAGAGAAAACGAGCAAAGGTCACACATCACCTCGAGTAACTACACTGATAACAGCTGATATGTGTCTGACTCAGCTCAGCAGACGATTGATTGATCACTTCGTACCAGAGCAGCACGTTGCAATGACAGACGAATCTGAATCCTATGAGTTTTTACAAGCACCTATCACTTCAGCTGATCAGTCTGCTGCTGGAAACTTTAAACTGAGTCTACATTGAAAACGCTACAACCACAACTGTTTCTATTTCTAGCATTAACACAACCACTGCAGCTGCGACTGCTGCTGTTTGAAATACTGATATTCAAGTTTACCCCAAGAAACTGACCTTAAAAATCTGGTTTTAAAATGTGCCTCCTCCTGGTTTTAGCTGAGTGATACGGAGCCTCTGGTTTGTTTGCAGTGAGTTATTATACTTCATAAAAGCCTCTGCTGTAACAGGCTACTGGGAACTCTGATAATGCTAATAGTTGGAGTGATATAATGATCAGCAATGATATCAATGTGTGTGTGTGTGTGTGTGTGTGTGTGTGTGTGTGTGTGTGTGTGTGTGTGGTGTCCTTCACACCAGCCTATAAACCAATCAGCTGTTTAAAGCATCTTGGAGCAGAGGGCTATTATTAGCCGTGTGGCTACAGCTGACTGTTCCACAGGACTGCTGCCCAGGCTCTTTGATTCACAGAGCTAACAGCATGCTAATCTTTTGCTAACACGCTAACTGCAACTCGCTAGTCAAACTGCAGCCTTCTGAATCTGACATACCAACAGGCTGGTGTCAGGACCAGATTGTTCTGCATTTTCTGATCAACAGATCACCCCCAGAAATAGTTTAATGAATTATAATGATTAGATATTATTATAATGAATCATTATTATTGATTGATTATTGGTCACTGATCATAACAATCAAACTTAATGTTCTGGGAAACATTTACTGAACAAAGCCTTTTTTTTCAGGTCAGGTAAAGACTGATGAACAGTTCACTGATGTTTATCAGCTGGTCGTGGATGTCTTCAGTGATTAACCTGCTGAAAACTTCCAAAATAAAAGTGGCTGATCCAGGACACACTGGCAGGAGTTTTGGTATGTGTTGTTTACATGTGCAGACACACACGTTTTTAAAAACTGATTTTTAGATAAAAATACATCTTCAAGTATCACACAAATTCTAAATATTGATGCAGTTAATTTGGAGCATAAAAAATGTAAATAATAAAGTGTCTTAATCTTGTGTGAGCTGTAGATCTGTCTTAGTGAAGCAGCTTAAAGGACTCAAAGCTTTTTGACATCAGTGTCAATACAATAGCTGTGTTTTATCACATTCAGACAACATAAATATTTTTAAAACTATTCTTCTATTTAATAAAATGTCCCAAACCATCAGTTTTAAATAAAACATGGTCTGAAGTTTGATCATGAACCATTTGAACAAAGACTTAACAAACACTTTCACAGTTTACTCTATGAACACTGGTAATAAAGATACTGATGTTTGAACCAGAGTTAATCAGCTCAAACTCAATAAGAGAATTTACTGCATCTCACTTTATTTTCTTATGACTGTTTAAATGTGATGAATTGGAAGTTGTAAATGAGCAGTGTGCTGAACTCGTGATGATAATAAATTTGTGTCTGTACCGTCAGGGGGTTGTGGTTGTTGTTCCGAAGCGGCGGCAGGGCGACGGGCGACGTCGTCTGAGAGCCACTGTGACCAGGAGAGTAGACCGGCTCGCCCACTTTGCCTGGAAAGAGACAAAAAAGGATGAGTTTCATCATTTCTATTTAGGGTATTTTTTGATTACTTTGATGACAAGATGGATTTTACTTTAATCTCCGTTTCCAGTTCCTTCATGTAGCACTACAACTGGAAAAACTGGAAATGTTTCGTAGTTTCAAGAAGATAGGAAGATATATTTGTGGTTTTCTCCTCTCTCAGGCTTCTCTCTGGTGCTCTAGTGACAACAGGTCTGTGAGCCAATCAGAAGAGAGGAGGCTCTGAATCTCTCTTCTGATTGGCTGTATGTTTTCTGAGTGACTGAAGAAAAATATAGCAGTTTTCAGGTAAAACACTCAGAGAAACCAAATCCTGCAAGGTTTGGATGGTGGGTCCAGGTGGGTGGGGCTTGGGGCATAGCTGAGGGAGGTTGTGACATCACAAAGTTGCAGAAGTCCTGACGGCTGGTTTTAAGGCTCAGTTTCTGAATACAGGCTGTGTGCATTTCTCTGTGGACTGAGGCTTTGATACTTTCACGGTATTAATATAAAACCAAGACTTGATGTATAATCAAACAACACATGGACAGAGACCTTTTAGACTGGATGGACATTTAAACCAGTAATTGTTTTGTCCATAAAGTATTAGAAAGTAGTGAGAAATGGCTGATATATTTTAGTGTAACTCTTTCAGATATCTTGTTTTGTTGGATGTTCAGTTTACTGTCTCTTACAACAAAGAAATCCTCACATCTGAGAAGCAGGAAGCAAGAAATGTTTGGCATTTAAATAAAAAAGAATAAAGCAATTATCCTTTGATGGACCAATTAGAGCAGCTCTACACACCCCTGTGCTTATGGCTTATATAAAGTTATGGAGTCACATATTCATTATCATTAATGAGTCCAGCTCCATCACACCTTCCAACGTCTGCTTAACATGTTGTATCTTGTTCTTTAAACAGGTGTAGACACAGAAACGCCCCGTCCTCATCGAGCACTGACTCGCTGCTGACGTTACAGTTGGGGCAGGAGACTCGACACAGGATCAAACTTTCAGAGTACAAGATGTATTGCTGGCTCCCCTCCAGCCAGCCAAATATCACATGACGTGACCACCACCAAAAGAGCTGCTTATGTAACTCGTCTATCAGACACATGCTTGGCAATCTCCTCAAATATTAGAAAGCGGTCGGGATCCCTCCAACGTACGTGGGTTATCTGAGGAGAGGAGACTCAGACGGTTTCACTGAGTGGCGGCCAATCAGTCTCAGATTAGATATGACTGAAGGCGACTGAAGAGTTCAGAGACATACAAACATCTATAGATACAGACTGACAGATAGAGGCAAACATGTTACACAAAGACGGCTCAGACAGACGCCACCACTAATTTACTCAGGGCTTAACACAACGTATGTCTGTTGGGTTTTTCCTGAAAACGCCTACTGAAGCAACAGAGGTCACGACAACAATCACAATTATTAACGCAGAAGTCCGCAGCTTTTACCTCCAGCTTATTAAACAAACCTCTACTTTAGTTTCTTCCTTCATTTTTAGCAACTGTGAATCATCTCAGCCTCTAATTCTTTCAGAAAAAACCTCAAATCAGTCTTTTTCTTAGTGGGAGAAGGAACTTCAGATAATCAGGAGTGGATGTCATTTCCTTCTTTAGATTTTTAAAGAAATTAACACCGATGATTCTTAAAATCTTTGAGACCAAACTCCGCTCTGAAATCCTCTTTTAAAATAAAAAACGACACAAACGACGAGTGTGAGAAACGACCACGAAACAAAGCGTCAACAAACGGTGTTGTAGCACAAACGTAACAGCCAAAACAACATGCGGCAGCTACACAAATACCAAACAGCTGTAACAACCAACAACAAAATCACACTGTGCTGTAACTTACTAACAGGAAAACGCACTGTATTCACACCGAATTGTGTTTCTAAGTTAAATGAAACTGGATGAACCCTGAAGTAAAGAGCTGTTACTTCTCTCTCATACACAACAGATGTTCTACAGATGTTCAAGTAAAATTTATCCATTCATTCTCTTCATAAACACATTGATCACATTCAGCTAAATCTCACAAACTACCACTCGTTCTGATCGAGTGATAATGTTTTTATTTTAATTCCAAAATCAATTCATCTGTTGTGCTGCAACTAAGCCATCATTTTCATTATCGATTATCTGCTGCTTTGATCGGTTAACTGTTTCATCTACAAAAGGTTGAGAAAGATAGATTAAAAAACAGCATTAACATTTTGTTAGAACCAAACCATAAAACAGATGGTCTGATTAACCAACAATGGACGTAACTGTGATGCAGATCTAGTTTATTACCAGCCACAAGGTCAGAGCCTAAAAGAGCCAATGTTGTGGAGCTGCAGTGATTAATCAATCAACAGAAAAATGATCAGCAACTATTCTAATTCTAATAGTTTCAGTCTCAGGTTAAAAAACAATTATTGGTTTTGGGTTTTAGACATTTGGTTGGATGGATGTTTGTACGCAGTGACCCAGGACCGGATCACTTCAGGATCTGGACTCTGAGTGGGTCCTGCAGGTTGATTCAGTCTAAGGAGGATGAAGGTTTTAATATAGCCTGATAATCCTGAATACACCACCTCTCTCTCTCTGCAGCTTCGCCTCCTTTGGAATACTCAGTCAATTGATTGCTTAGTTGATGGATCACAAACTATTTTGATAATTGATTAATCTTGAGTAATTTGTAAAGTAAAAACTGCTCCAGTGTCAGGATTCTGTTATATTCTGAGAAACTGATGGCGTTTTTTTTGTTATTGCATTTTTCCAGACCAAACAACTAATCAATTAATTGATAAAATCACCAGCAGATTAATCAATAATGAAAATAATGGTTCGTTTTCGAAGGTGAGGTTTCCCTCATCAGGACCACAGCTGGAGAGTCATGGAAACGGATCAAAGCGTTAGCTTGACTGAATGGAGACAAGCCCTGATTGAGACGCTGACCCTCACAGGCCACCGTCCGGCCCCCAGCAGGTTGAACAGACAGATGGCCTCTGCCTTTAATCTGAACGCTCAGTGTAATCCTGCTAATGAGGACGACTCAGACGCACAACGACGCACACACAGTACACACACCGTCACTGTGAGGCTGCTGATCAGCACTCAACACACTCGGACTGAAACCTGCATCAAACCTGCACACACAGCACTAATGCAGCCTAATGCATCTTCACTTCAGCGATCAATATCACTATATACTCTGATTTTAGGATCAATATACAGAATCAAGTCTTCATCAGTTGTGATCCTGAATCCTCCTCTTGCTGCTGCTCAAACTATCAGTTCAGTAACTGATAAAAAGAGATCTGTGTGTGTTTTATATTATTTGGTATTGATAACTGATTGATCGATTCTGTCTCAGGCCTGTGACATGTTTGGATTTTCTGTTTTCAGTCAGTTGAATGTTGACGATCTGAGGACGTCACAAGCTCTGGGAAATTAAAACTGGTCTTTATTTTTTTTTTTTTTTACTGTTTTCAGATGTTTATTGGCGAAACTTTTAATCAAGTAACTAAAACGAGTAATTGTAAGATGATGAAAATTTTATTGAGTTGCAGCCTCAGCCTTTTACAAGCTGCACATATGCAACATTACAGTGATGAGGAGTGCACTATATGATGCTGAAACAACTCGTTAATCAATTTATAATATCTGTATCACAACGTATCAAATCTTCTACAAACAGAAACTGATCAAATCAAAACAAACTACGTCTGTTTCTACCTCGGTGTGCTGATGAAATACTGAACAGATCAAAGTAAAATTTTACTTCTCATCAGCATGAAAATCCAAAAATCCCAAACTGTGATGAAGCACTTTTTCTCATGAATTTACAAGGAATTTAACTTTATTCAACACTAACACACAATACAACAGGAGATACTAAACAGATTAAATGCAGTAAATTTTAAAACAAAATCTCAAATTTGCATGATCTCACTGTCTATACTGTCACATTGTCCAACCCTAACCCTAAAAACAACAAACACACAAACTAGAGCTCAGTCATTATGATCAGCTGATACTGACTCAGCACTGACAAACATGTCAGTGTTTCTCTGTACTGTGAAAAAAATTCGTCACCAACCTAAAATAAGAGTAACATTATTGTTCTGTTATAAAGGTAAAATCCCTCGAGTATCCCCCAGGCTCTAATTCAAACTGTTTCCCAGAGGCCCTTCATCATCTCCACGGGGCCTCCACCTCCTCAGCGTGTGACGATACTGTGCTGTGCCTCTGCAGCACATACTGATAATGTAAGAGGGGGGATCTACACTGGAGAGCATGTACAGTATTCCTCACTGTGAGCCTGACACATGCACCCTAACAGAGTGGAACAGCGGCGAGCCGAATGTGAACTCGACACTGAGTTCTGGAAATGCCAGAGCGCCGCAGAGCATGGTCGGCATGCTGCTCGACAGGACGGGTGGGGAGAACCTGCGGCAACGTGACCGCACGCGTGCAGCACCGAGAGAGAGAGAGAGGGAGGGAGAGAGGGAGGGAGAGAGAGCAGGAAATCACAGACGAGGAAGGTGCAAACACAAAATGCCTCCTCTTATCATTTCAACCTGCTGACATTTTCTTTCTGTCCCTCACTGGCCACTATAGATGAATCACCAGCACAGTTTCTACTTCAAACAACATTTTAGGAGTGTGGCGTCTTTACTAAACTCAACAAAGCTCTAACCTGCAACAATCAGCCGATTAATTGATCGACAGAAATCTGCAAATATTCTGATGAAAGAATATTTTAGTTATATTCAAACATCTGAAACATCTTCTGGTTTCAGCTTCTCAAATATGATGACAATGGACTGAATCTCTGGGTTTAAAGGTCCATCCAGTCTAAAGGTCTCCGTCCATGTGTTGTTTGATTATAGATCAGGTCTAGGTTCTATATTAATACTGTGAAAGTGTCAAAGCTTCAGTCCACAGAGAAATGCACACAGCCTGTATTCAGAAACTGAGCCGTCAGGACTTCTGGAACTTTGTGATGTTACAACCTCCCTCAGCTATGCCCCGAGTCCCGCCCACCTGGACCCACTATCCAACCTTGCAAGATTTGGTTTCTTTAAGTGTTTTACCTGAAATCTGCTATATTTTTATTACATCACTCAGAAAACAGTCAGCCAATCAGAGGAGTCTCTCACAGCCTCCTCTCTTCTGATTGGCTCACCGACCTGTTGTTACTAGAGCACCAGAGAGAAGCCTGAGAGAGGAGATGTAAAACTACACTGAGATGTTTTTTGGTTCTTAAAACCAATATATCTTCTTATGGATGTCAAAATTTCAAAATAAAACAGGAAAAGTGTCAGATATGAACCCTATAAGACATGAAGACGACATCTGGAGCTGTGACAAACTATAATGAGCATTTTTCACCATTTTGTGTCATGTTATAGACAAAACATTAATCTATTCATCTTTCTTGATTAATCAATGATGAAAATGATAATCGTCAGATAGTTCACAGTGTAGGTGTGGGAAATGAAACTGGGGCACAAAATGGAGCAAAACTGAAAGCACAGTCACCACACTGACTACAAATTAAAACCAATAATGAACTGGTTATAAAACGTGTGGTTAGAGAGAGAGATGAAAGATAAACAGGGCAGCTGCACTACTAATGTTAAGAAACCTGCTCAGAAATCTACCATCTGATATTATGTCCAGCTGTGAGCAGGCAAACACTGAAACACAGTCAATCTCTAAACTGCATCACGGACAATACAAAACGGGGTAGATGAGCTGAAACTGATCACATGACGACCTTAAAATCTGGAGGAGTAGTCTGTACTATTAGCATTAGAATAAATACTGATATATATAATTAACATTATATAACAGATTAGCTGCCTGTGTTTACATTCATGTAACTACATTTATGTCAACACACTGAAAAAGCTGTGCAAATACTTGATGAATAACCACAAGGGTACTTAAGGATCAGTAACACTGATATTACCAAACAAGCTGACAGTGGGCCGGCGGTGTTTACATTAGAATAACTGCTACTACTATTTATGTCCAAAAGCTAGATATACATTAGCTGTCAGGCTAACAGTGGGCCATTGGTGTTTACATTAGAATAGCTACTGCTACTATTAATGTCCAAAAACTAGATATACATTGGTATTAGCTTTTCGGGGCTAACAGTGAGTTAGCACTCTGTGTCAGAATAACTCATGTTATTAGTTAATTGACGTGCAGCTGACTAACCCTAACCCTTATAAACCTATAAAGCTGCTAAGACAGGGAATCTTTCTGGCTGAGAGAGTTAAAATCAATACCACATAATCATAACGTCCCCAGTTCAGCCCTCCCTCTGTGCTCTAACATCGCCGGTCGGAGTTCCTGTTGTTCCTTTATAAAATGTCCCTAACAAAAATATTTTAAAAAAGCTTAACTAACACACACAGCCATCCAGTTGGGTTAGTTTGTATTTTCAAGATTGTTCCTGTAATGAAGTTAACACCTGAGGAACTGACACATCCAGGTTCCTAAAGATAACCCTACAGGATTGAGAATCTGGATCGTGGCCAGGTTAGTCGGCCACCTGATGGTGGTTTGTCTTACGACTGACTCAAAAGATAATATGAGTTAAAACAACAACTATAATGCTTCCTGTTAGTAGTGTAGTGGACACAAACAAGTTCTTAACAAAGCTTGGCTTGTATAAACACAAAGGGCAATGAAAACAGATGCAGCAAATTAATCATGAAGCATGTGAAAGCTTTGAAAACATCAGATTAGTGTAGAGTGACAATAACACTGTCACTGTCCTCACATGAATACACGAAACAAACAGAAATGCCTTATTTCCATCATGTTTTCCACAATCGTTTGAGCCCTTTTAATTACATCATCCTGCTGCACCCAACTGGTACATCCGAGTGTTCACCACCACAAACCAACACCTAATATTTGCACAAAAGTAATGGATGGAAATGAGCATCGATTATCATTTTCTTTGACAACTTTCTCAAACATTTGTTAAAATTTACATAAGATTTGGTTTGAAACCTGGTAGGTGTTTTTAAATCATAAAAAATATTGCCAGTATCAATATGATAATAACATCTAGTAATATCAGCCCACCAATATATCATGTCAGTATATTTACATTTAGACGATAATAAATTATTATAACATTCTGTAAATAACCACCACCACAATAGTAAGTTAGATAGTAGATAGCAAAGTAAATGGCTGCTAACAGTATAAAATGAGATATTAGCATGTAATAAGCTGTACAACAATCACTATAGCAACCACTTTAACAGGAGTATAAACGTGTAATAATACCTGTAACAGCTCATAATAGCATTAACGTGTGATAGTCGAGCTAATAGAGATATAAAGAGTCTGACAGTTGTGTATTTCCAAAGCTAACAACTGGGGGGAAAAGGCTAAAACACCAACTGACCTCTGACTGAACTGAACCGAAGCTTTATTTCTGTCTGCCGAGCTGGAGGCCAAAAATTACCCAGCAACCGACACACACACACACACACACACACACACACACACACACACACACACACACACACACACACTAAACACCACCAAAAACCATGTCTAATAAACACACAGGAAGCTAAAGGACAACGAGAGATTTTCTGTACACGGCACGAGACAGCCGTTAGTAACGGTCGACATCGGCGATAAAGTGGCCGTAAACAGCAGGGAAACACACCGGGAAACCTGCATCTGTCTGTTGGTTAGCTAGCTAAAAATAAACCTGACAGACGGGCAGGGAAAAGAAGACGTCTGGAGCAGCTTTTTATTTATTTATTTATGTATTTATTTTTATCTCGTTAGTTTCTACAGCCGTGCCACAGCTACTCCTCCGTCTCCTTCTCGTTTATGACATTACAGTTAATTTAATAAACAAGAGAAAGAAAGACGAGTTTCTGTTCCTGCCTGTTAGTTAGCTAGCACAGCTCCCTGCCCTTCCCTCAGTGTTTTCCTCTCCTGTCTTCACTGTAATTTACACTGGATTAAACCGAGGTAACCACAATACAATCGGCGGTGTGTGTCCGCCACACTGACCGGGCTCAAGCGCCCTCCGGCCGGCTATAGAGGCTGTGCTCACCCGTCGGAAGGACCGAGGCTCCGGGCTTCTTGGTTAACATGGCGGCCGCTCCTCTCCTCTGGACACAGACGGGCAGGACGCCTCCTCTTCCTCCATCTGCAGCTCCTCCTCTTCCTCCTCCTACTCCTCCTCTTTCTAATCCCTCCTTTCACTCCTTCACCCTCCGGAATAACTAACAATATACCTTCTTTTTTCACCCTTAAATTCACTGTAATTAATGTGTAATTAATTGGAGTTTTCTCCTGTGTTCCTCCTCCACTCAATCGATTTTACCATAAAAACTATTTTTAAAATGTAAATTTTGTTTTTACCTCATACACTTTAACATTATTAGAAACCTTCTTAAATAATATATATATATATAATATGCTGATGTGTTAATACTACTAACAGACTGACAATAGGCCCACTTTAGATGCAGCACATCACAAACAGTACAAGAACTATTATCATTATTATTATTATTATCACAGGCTGTAATAGACATTGACAAATTTACAGAGTATTAGAGTATTTTACATGACCACCATTGTGCAGTGTATATTCAAATTTAATTACATTATATTGTCCTTTTATATTTATCACAGTGTTATGTTACAACATGTTAGTTATTGTGCTTAATATTATCTAACACTACTTTTGTTTACTATATCATAATATTATGTTTTCGGTTTTTATCATTAAATTGTATGTATGTCATGTATTTTTAACTCCTGTATTTTTTTTCTCATATTTGGGGTAGATTGTATCACTACTTATACCTGTATACCTATAGTTATATGTAAATACACTCAGTGGCCACTTTATTAGAAGCAACAGCTCTGATATAAATTCTTCAGCGTGGTAACAAGTTTCATGTGTAACTTCAATGACTATTATGCATTTAGAGTTCAGTCTTGACCTTGAAAGTTGTAGTTTTTCTTGTGAGCTTTTTCTGAAATTTTCAATCCAAAAAACGTACAAACTGCTGGTAACCATAGCAACAACACTGATGCTTCACAATGCGCTATCCATTCAACTATGTAAAGGTTAAACCAGTGACACTAGCCTCAGAACCAGAGGAAGTTTAAACCACAGTGGACCTCTCGTTTGGAGGGAAACTGAGTCGAATCCTCTGAAGACTGATGTTTTTTTCTGCCTCGAGTCCCAGAAAAACTAAAAATGTTGCAGGGTGCAGCATTTCCCATATGAGGACATCATCACTTTACACGGCGTGATTGTTTATCGAGCTGCTTGGAGACCAAGAACACGTTTACATCAGAGACACTGAGAGCTGTTGCTTCTGGGGGGCTCAGGTTTCACAGCTTTTAGTTAAATTACAGAGAGGAGCGTGCTTATGTAACACTTGCACATAATAGCAGAGTTACCATGTGTCAGCAGAGAATACACAACCACATCTTTTAACTGATCGTCCAGGTGAGACAGTGACACCATCGGTCTGGTCAAAGAAGGTTTGACCTGAGTTTCTGGATATCTTCGCCTGGGACTTGGTGCATCAGTCCATCAGGGCCTGTTTACAATAAACTACAGGAATAAAAAAAGGAAAAGGAAAAAGAAGTAAAACAACCTGAAAGAATACCTTATATACTTCAGGTAGTGCCGCCTGTAGGGAGGACAGGAGGCCCCTGATGGGCCTGAAAATCAACCTAAAACCATTTGATACTGATCTTCTGTGTCATTACATTATCATGAAGAGTCAGACTCATATGTTTTGTTTGTTATTTTTAAGCATTTTATTTTCTTTAAGGACAAAACAAATGTGTAAAACTGTTTTTTTTTTCTTCAGAATTGTCTTTTTTTCTCTATTAATCAATTTGAACTTACTGAGTTACAACAGCTCAAACAATAATTCACATAAATAAATCTATGAGTCTTAGTTATCTAGAACGCAAATAAACAGTGACCTGCTTCATTTATGCTTGAACTACTGTTTATGTTCTTAGACTGCTTCGTATTTATTTTTTAGATGCAAATTGTTGATTATTATTGGACATATTTATTGTGATATGTATATTGTACATTGTTATCTACAGGAGACTTGTGAAAAATCATTAATTTGTTTGTTGATGTTTTGTTGTTTTTTGTTGATAAACTAAGAAGAAATGGAATAACAAATATTTCAAATTCAATTAATCAAAAAATAACAGAGATTTTTGCTTTTCTAAAGTTAAGGCATTTTAAAGAAATTATTCATGTTAATTTATTGGATAAACTTGGGACATTTAAATGATGAAATGACCTATATAATTTAGACAAAACATGACTGCCATCTAGCGGTCTGGCTGCGCTAATGAATGATTTATTGTGAAAAAAAAAAAACTGACCGGAAGTGGCGAGTGGCGGTAAAATCAATTAACTCTGTGATAATGGCGGCGGGAAGAGGGGAGTTTTTTCGGAGTTTCTTAGTGGGTTTGGAGAGGCAGCCCGCCCAGCTGGCTCCAGGGAGACAACCGGCGGTTCGGGGCAGAGGAAAGCCGGTTCCGGGAGGAGGACAGGCGGATTCGGACAGAGGGCGGACGGCCGGCAGAAGGAGGAAGAGACGGCCGAACACAGAGGCACCGAGCCCGGTCAGCGGGAGTGCTCACAGGTGACCCGTCTGCCGTGTTTAAGGATTATAATCCCACCTTTGGAAACTTAATTATATTTTAATTTGTTTGCCAGCTGCCCAGGACCGAGAACAGAGACAAAGAAAACAGTCAAAACTCCTCCGTTAAAGGAAAACTTGGTGGAAAGGTGAGTTTGCTAAACCACAACAATGACTAGTGATCTCTACCTCCACCTGTCTGCGTCACACGGCAGCTTCAGCTTTTCACAGTTAAAGTCGACACAGGTATGCAGGCATTAAGCATCAGTTTGTTGTTGTTACACTTGTGTGAGTTGTTGATTTTAATTCTAACTTTATTTTGTTGAAAATACTTTTATCATTTGTCATTTTTAGTTGTGTTGAGACAGGTTCAAATTAGCTGCTGAGCTAACTCTAATACATTTATATTATGTTATTATGGGCGGTGTTGATAAATGTGCTTTGTGCCACATACACACATACATATATACATATACAATTTATATATATATATATATATATATATATATATATATATATATATATATATATATATATAAATATAAATTAATGCTACCAGAAGAAGAAAACACAAGTCAATGTTAATATTTTTGACTTGATAATTGACTAAAACAATCAATAAATTGCTTGGAATCTATCAGATTTGTATTGATTGATTTGTACATGTCAAATTTAAGCAGTGTAAGTTCCATGGATCCATATATTTTTGAATGGTAACCTTTATTCAAAGGTTGACAGAAGACAGGTGACAGGAAATGGTCACCCCAGGTGAAGACTCAAAGGGGGTTTAACAACATGGCTGCCTGTACAGTTTAATCCAATCCAACAATTTTTGCTAGGTCCACTTAAAATTACAGGTTGGAGGGGGTTGATATATTTTATATACAGATGATTGATCTCACTGATCGTCTCTGACCCAACACATAGTATTGATTATTGAGGGATTGTTTGAGAACTAGCCTCTGGACTCACCTGCAGGTGGCTGCTGATTGGCTGAACTACAGGTGTAATAAAAACGGTAGTTTCAGGTGTTTGCAGTAACTCCTTGTCATGTCTTCTTTAGGCTACCGTCTGAGATTCTGATTAAGATCCTGTCCTACCTGGACGTCTCCTCGCTGTTCTGCATCAGCCATGTCAACAAACTGTTCCACCAGCTTGCCGATGATGAGTAAGTGTGTCCATATTTAGTACAAATCAAAAAGGGATTTCTTAAATATTAAGTACTGAATCTTGTGCCTGCAACACTTCTTCTTTTCTTCTTTACCGTACCTGTCCGAAGAACTGTGAAGATATAAACGTAGACATCTTTAATAACAAGTTAGCTTTGCAGGCTAAGTCAAACAATAATGTGTGGCTCTTGCGCCTGCAGCTGCTTCACAATAAAAGCTCCCCCTATGCTTCATGCCTTGCTTTCATCAGATTCCTATCCGCAAAAGGCCTTTTACTTTGAAACAACAAGATGACCTTTACTGCAGAGCAGGTGGAGGGCTTTTACTGTGAAGGAGCTACAGGGCCTTTACTGTGAAGCAGGTGAAGGACTTTTACTGTGAAGGAGCTGCAGGGCTTTTACTGTGAAGGAGCTACAGGGCATTTACTGTGAAGCAGGTGGACAGCTTTTAGTCTTATAAGGTGATCAGTGCTTTTACCGTGAAGAAGCTAAAGGGCTTTTACTTTGAAGTGGCCGACAATGTGAGGCTTTTATTATGAAGCGGCTGATGATCTACATGCATGTGTTTTAAATTAGCCTGAATCGTGTCTGACTCCTAAACTAAAGTTTGTATTGTATTTTTCCTTCTTCCTCTCTTGTCGGCTGATCAGAATGTTATTGAATATTGAATATTGTAATTAGTCGTAATCCTCAGTGACCTCACAGTGAGTAGTACTGATCTGCAGCCAGTGTCTACCTGTGACCTTCTCTCACCGTAGTGTCATGTGGCATAAGATTTACATGTCAGAGTTTGGGAGTCAGATGTGGAAGCCGAGGGCGGCGGATGGCGGTGCGATGAAGGAGGGCCCGGTGGAGGTGGAGGTGGGGGATCGGTCGGTGGGCCACTGGAAGAAGATGTACTTCAGGACCGCGGCTGGACAAGAGATGAACAAGTGGAGGAGAGAGCTGAGAGACATCAGCCCATACACCGGCTTACCCAGGCAGACGGAGTGGGTCCTCAGGTACCACATTCACTCCTCTGCTTCCACCGGTTCATTGACTTCAATTCATTTCTATGAAAACAAACATCAATATGATGTAAAACTTTCTGCCCACGGAACTATTTTAATAACATTTAGTCAATGTTAATGGTTATAATGCAGGTGAGGACTGTTGTGAAGCTTAGCAATGTCTGCCTCTAATTTATATTTGGTTGTTGTTTTTAGTGTTAAACAGCCTCTTGTCACATCTTTCAGATGTCTGATTATTCCACTAATTAATGATTTCACCTGCAGAATTAAAACTATTTCACATTTAACAAAAAAAAAAGCAAAGACAGAGAAGTCTCAAAAACAGATAATATTACTGCAAATTACAAAAATGTGAACAGTTCAAGATTGAAACTGACACAATAGCAGCCCCGAGTAATAATGATAACAGTAAACAATAACTAGTAATGATGAGTGTTGTGGTGGCAGATCTGGATCCTGCAGCTCCAGAGTCGGAGACACCTGCAGAATTCACCGGTCAAATGTATTTGCTGCTGAAAAATGCTGTTGTCCAACAAAAACAAAAGTAATCAGTTAGTTGATTGACAATCATTTGCAGCTATTTTCATTATTGATTTGACCATTTGAGCAATTTAATAAATGACTTTTTTGAGTTTTGTACCGTTGGTCACATGCTACAAGACATTTGAGCATCAATGGAGAAATTATATTATTGATTATGTGATGGACATTTCTCATAGAGATCAGATTTAATTTGTTTTTGTTTTTTTTTTTTACATTTTAAAGACTTTTATCAGATGTGCAGGTTTGATCTTTTCCACTTAATCAATTAAACTTTATTTGTAAAGCACTTTTCATAAAGGTTAGTGCAGTTCAAAGAGCTTCACTGACTGACAAGCTAAACAGAAAAAGACAAATCAATTAAGACAGCGAACAATGAGATACAATAAAAATAGATTTAATAGATTTAAAAAGCTATAATAACATTAGCAAACACAAAGTAGTTGTAGGGTTGTGTATTGTCTTATTTCTGTGTGTTTTTTTTTTTTTTCCAGGAACCTGAACGTGAGCTGGGAGCTGACGGTGTGCGACCGCTTAGGACAGGAGAGCACGCTGGAGCAGAGCCGAGCGTACTTCTTCGAGTCCTCGGTGATCGTCCGCTGGAGCGGAGGCAACTTCCCCAACTACCACCACATCAGCAGCATCCAGCTGCACGGAGTCAGGAAGGAGACGCTGAAGAGCCCCACGGTCAGGAAGTAAGAAACATCTCTTCCACCTCCGCCACGCCTCCTCTCCTCCACCACCACCACCACACATTTACCACACCTCCACCTGTCCTTCCCCCTCTCCTCCGTCAGGCCTGAATGGCGCTCTCTGATTTTAAAGCTGGACATGAAGACTCAGAGCAGTCGCTTCATCGGCAAAGACAGACTCATCAAACTGCTGAGTCTGTCGCCAGGTGTCATCATCGGCGTCTGGAGGGTTAGTGTTCAACAGGGAAACAAACTAAATTCCTCATGTTTTTATAGTGTGAGCATAAATACAATACAAATCAATTGTGTGTGTGTGTGTGTGTGTGTGTGTGTGTGTGTGTGTGTGTGTGTAGGGTCAGAGCATTGTTGCCTTCATCATGGTGAGCCTGCACTTCCACAAGCTGGTGGAGAAGAGTCTGCTGGGATCTCCAGTCTGGTCAGTTCACTTCTCATCAGCTTCAACTGACAAACGTCCAGTTTATTTATTAAGAGCAAACTGAGTCCAGTTATTGAATTCCTCCAGGAGCTTGTGTTTTAATTTTATATTCATATTTTATATTAAACTCTGTTGTTTGTTTTGTTTTAATCAAATATTTAATCTCTTTATAATCGTCTCTGAAGTTCCTGAATCTTCTTTGCTCTGTTCAGGTTTTTCTTCTTCTTCTTTTCGTCCCGTTTGTCCCTTACCGCAGCCCGTACTCTGAACCCGTTGACCGACCACCTGTGTATAACTTGGACCCCGAGTTTGGTCTCCATGACTACACCCTGCACTTTGTCCTGCACAACACCGGCACTGAGATCATGTCGGGACACTTCCGCCAGATCTCCTGTCGCGCAGGTAATCACAGTTTGATCACAGTTTGATCACATGATGAACAGGTCAGCTGACACTGATTTTTTTATTTTTTTTGTATGTAATAACTTAGAATATTTCGCAGCTGAAAAAGTCCAACATCAACAAAACAAATAGGATTAGAGCCATGAAAATAAACTTTATTGATGGAAAAAAGAGCCCTGAAAATGTAATTTCATACAGACTTTTCACTTGAATTGTTTTTTTTGTTTGTTTTCTTTTTCTTTCCTCTTAACATCGAGATAAACACGAGGATCTTGACTCTTGACTGTGATTTCAGAGACTTTCTACCTTTTGTAGAAACTGGTCTCAGAATCTTGAGTTGGTCAGTTTAACTAGAATTAGTAACAATAACTACGAGAAGTCTGATCGTGGTGTAAAAGCCTAAAGTTTGTTGTGTTGCTGTGATCAGTTCAGATCCAGCGTGGCCTGGTGGAGTTGAAGGTCATCGACAGGACCAACCTGTCGCAGCACAGGTCGCTGTCGGGAAACGTGAAGCTGCCCTGGAAGAGCGAGGCGCTGGAGGGCTCAGTGGAGGTACAACTGTCCAACAATATCATGATCTTGTCCAAACAACTCATACATCAACCTGAACCAACTTTCGTTCTTATACAGTAACGTACCAAGTCGTCTTTGCTTAGTTTAGCAATAAGACTGGAAATATGGAAACAGCTAGTCTGATTGTGTTTAACCAGCTCTGCTAAAACTCAGTAAAGCCAATTAACACATAATGTTTCTAGTGACATATTAGGGTTTTGTGGCGAGATATCTGGCTGATGTAGTAGCTTCTAGGATCTTGGGTTGGACACGCCCCCTTCAGAGATTCAAAGATGCATTCAAACGTAGGCAGCCTCGACTCGCTCAACAGTTCTGTCCGAGCCCCGGGTTGTTGCTGCTACCTTTCCGTCTGACACCGACCGACACATTTCAGACGTGCTCATAGCTGCGAACTCGTCGCTTTTTGGTGAAATTTAATCGAGCTGCAGAACGTTAGCTTGTCTAAATCAAGCTAACTTTGGCTTCAGCAGCGAACAATTAAAAGTGGTGCTCTGACAAGGTAAGCTCATCACCTGTGTGTCAGGTCAACGCGTCACTTTCAGCAAGAGGAGCGGTGTTTATAAAGACGCTAACAAGAAGAACATCTGCAGTCATCAGGCTCAGAATCAGTGGTAAGTGTTTTGTTTTTTGCTTCAAAGCGTGTAGCGTTTGCTTTGAGCGGGTAGTTCGTGCTTGGCGCTACTTTTTACACATCGTTATTGTTATAGCTGTCGTTATAGTTCTTGTTCTTGTTGTGGACGGCCTGAAAACATCTATTTAAATTTTTAACAAAGCAACTCAGGATTCATTTTGGCTGTTGGGTAAAAATAAGGGTCCCATCCCCCTTTCTTGATGGTTCTTTCTTACATCGCGTAGAACTGCTGCATCATGACGGTGACTCTACTGGATGAGTTCCAGAAACCCTTCTGGTGCGTCAGTTCGCCCATTTGCATCACGATGGTGAAGACGTCGCTGTCCTTCGACTACAGCGGTGAGCACTTTCTGATGACGTACCAGAACACGGACGGTCAGGTGAAGATGAAGCTGGTCTGGTTGAAGGAGCAGAAGCAGTTCTTCCTCATCAGCCTCACCGTCTACGTTTCTATTTTCAAGGTCAACCAGCATTTCAGCACAAACTACTGAAGCTGAACTGGACCGCTCAAAGTTCTGCTTTATGATCTCTAAAGTTCTGATGAAGTGACTTTGAGTTTTGTCAGGGTTTAATCAGATATTAGTTTATTTTACAAAAGTCTCATTCTGTATAAATGTAAGAAAATAAAATATGAGTTCTAAGAGTTTAAACTTTAAGTAGAAAAATAAAAACAAATTTGATTTTAGAGGTAAATTTCTTATCAGCTTTATGTTTTAGCACATGGAGAATGTCACTGTTTCTCTTGAATAAAGATAAAATGGTACAAAATAAACTTAACATATGTAAAAGAGTTTACACCCCGAAACAAAGTATAAATATTAAGTTATAATTAATTTTGAATTTGAGCATTTACTGATTGTGTTAATTTCAATCAGTTATTTTAGTTTCAATCCAACCACATGGAAGACTTTCAGTGAGAACTTGAACATTTCTTTTATCTACAATTCTGAGAAAATAAATCTTTTTGTTTCCAATATTTTGCCTTTTTATTTTTATATATTTAAATGTTCCTCGTCTGTGACAACAGGGATTTATTGTTGAGGCTTGGATGGTTGAACAGGTCAGTTTGAATGTGGGATTAGGATTATTGTAATCAAGTGAAGCAGTATTTTGTTTGTGAATGAACATTTATTCTTTTTTAAATGACTGAGAACCTCATCTGGGAAAACAGATAATAAATATAATCAGGACCCGAGAAATTGAAAGTGTGGAAAAATACACACTTTCAATTTCAATTTGACCGCCCTCATTCAGCTCAGCTTCCTTATTTGGTGAACTCTACATGAGCACAGGCACAAAGCTTGAAACCCCATCAGAAAAAAAGATAGTAAAGTTTAAAGCATTGATCTCTAGGGCGGGAGACATACTTTCCCCTGCTTAAGCAAGATATGCAAGATCGTCTTCATCTTAGTTCTTCCTTTAGTTAAGAACCGAAACATAGGAAATTCAAGATGTACAGTACATCTGTTTGTGAGGTCAAAATGTCAAAGTGTTATTGCAGGGTGACAACCGCTAGATGAAGGCGTATGTGCAGAGAAAGGTATTACTTCCCCCTTTCAGGCTTAAGCATGAGGCCTCTCATCTAAGTTTTAGCAGTGCTTTACCACATGTTAAGAACCGTGACATGACTCCCTGCCTTTGTTACTTTCTCAGCATTGTTCATAGCCTTAATTTCCTGTAAAAGCAAAGGCAAACTTTATGTACATTAAGTTTTCATGTTTGCATCCTTGTCTCTGAGGCAAGACTGGGACATGTACAGAGTTAACAGAGGCAGATAAAGTTGCTTAAATTGACAAACTGAATGAGAAATTCCTTAAAACAAGATTTTTGTTTTTTAAGATATTGATCAAACATTGATTGGTATTTCCTCATTGTTTTAATGCTATCAAACAATTATATGGTGATGGATCCGTTTAATTTTCACATGAATACATTTACATTAATAACTCACATCCACTGTACTAATATCTCAGCCACTGTATACATTAAAGTCTTTGGAGGCCAAAATTTGTCCATCCATACTCCGCACTCTTTGCTCCCTGACCAAGTAAATTGACAGTTGCAGGTGATGAGTTAAACTCTGTAATACATTAAAGCCTAATGCAGACATGTTGTAATGCATTGTCTGTACAGTTATCGTAAACTAGCGACTAATTTTCGTTATATTTTTGTTATATAATAAGTGATGTTCTTTAAGCTTGTGAGGAGGAGAAGATATTACAAACTTATGTTGTTGAAGTGTCAGTCTGAAGACTTTAGATTGTTTTGTTTTTTTTAAGAAAAGTTCCTGAAGTTTGTCAGTTGTAATTTTTTCATAATGCAACAAAAACACTGATCATTAAGTGCCACTTTATTTTATACTTCAAAGTTTATTAATGTCAATGTTTCATGTAATTGTCAAGTCAAACATTTCTTTTAATTCACATTCTCAGAAAATAATGACATTACATTGATTCCATTTGAGAGTGTTATATTACAGTACAAAAATTAACGTTGAAAAATATGAATTTTTCAAAAACAAAAGCTTGTTTTCTTGATAAGTAAACAAACCTTTCCATCAGTTCCTATATTCATTCAATCAATCAGTCAATCAATTTTCATTCAATGATGCATTTGTGTCCACATTTGACAAGTATAAACAATAAAAGATAAACGTAGCAATGGAATATATCAAAAATAAAAATAAACAAAAGAAGCAATAACAAAATTCTACAGAGTTTGAAATACAAAGTCAATACAGCAGATTCCATTGTAAAAGCTCTTCACACTCATAGTACACTCAAGGTTTTTGATGTGCCAACTGAATACAAAATACAACAAAAGTGTGACCCACTCATAAAGCTATAGCATCATGAGCGGTTAAAAGCCACTTAGCACTTTAAGGTGAGTCAATACAGACTTTTATTATTCTTACTGGCGCTGTGTGTGGTTTTGTCACAACTCAACCGGAATAACAGAAAACAGCTGTGTGGGTGTTCAGGCCTTTCAACGACAGCATGAGTAATCTAATTGTTGTGTTTGACAGGACATATGATCAAGGGGGCAGAGTTTATACCGTTGTCATTACTACAGGGACTAAAGTATGGATAGAGTTTCTCAGTGAAGGAGCAGTCAGTAAAGGTGTAGAGAAGATCTGCAGAATCTACATCGTAAAAGGAGACCAGACCCTCCTCATAATCAACAAACACTCCAACCTTCTGAGGATGCTGATTCAGAGAGAGATTAACTGAAGGGGCATCAATTGCCTCATACTCATCTCCATTTCTTAACCATACAGTCCAGAAACCATCTTCAGGACTGAGTGTGATCTTCCCCTTCCTGCCAATTGACTCTTTGGCCACTCCTACAGTCCAGTCTGTCTTCCCTTTAACCTGAACCTCAAAGTAAAATCTTCCTGATGAAAAACTCTCTTTTCCTAAGACATTAACACAACGATCAAATCTCTTAGGGCTGTCTGGGAGTTTCTTACATACATCACCACAATATACTTGTTTTTCATCATCAGTCAGGATGAGACTGGGATGTGCTGTATCAGTATCCAGAGTTACATCCACTGCAAACTGCTGGACACTCTGCAGCTCAGCTTTCTTTCTTTCATATTCTTTATTGTGTTTGACAGGAGATATGATGAGGGGGGCTGAGTTTCTACCTTTGTCATTAGTACAGGGACTAAAGTATGGGTAGAGTTTCTCAGTGAAGGAGCAGTCGGTAAAGGAGTAGAGAAGATCTGCAGAATCTACATCGTAAAAGGAGACCAGTCCCTCCTCATAATCAACAAACACCCCCACCTTCTGAGGATGCTGATTCAAAGAGAGGTCAACTGAAGGAGAAGCAACAGCTTTGTATTCATCTCCATTTCTTAAACATACAGTCCAGAATCCATCTTCAGGACTGAGTGTGATATCCCCATTCCTGTCAATCGACTCTTTGGCAACTCCTACGGTCCAGGCCCTCTTCCCTTTAACCTGAACCTCAAAGTAAAATCTTCCTGATGAAAAACTCTCTTTTCCTAAGACATTAACACAACTATCAAATCTCTTAGGGCTGTCTGGGAGGTTCTTCCTCACATCACCATGATATACTTGTTTTCCATCATTAGAAAGGATGAGAGCAGGATGTGCTGTATCAGTATCCAGAGTCACATCCACTGCAAACTGCAGGACACTGTGCAGCTCAGCTTTTTTTCTTTCATATTCTTCCTCATGATTGACCGGACAGATTATCAGAGGGACAGAGTTAGTACCACCATCATTAGTGCAGGGACTGAAGAATGGGTAGAGTTTCTCAGTGAAGGAGCAGTCAGTGAAACTGTAGAGATGATCAGCAGCTTCTACATCGTAAAAGGAGACCAGACCCTCGTCATAATTAACAAACACTCCCACCTTCTGTGGATGGTGATTGAGGGTGAGACAGACTGGGGTGTCATCATTAGCCATGTACTCATCTCCATTTCTTAACCATATAGTCCAGAAACCATCATCAGGGCCCAGTGTGATTTGTCCCCTCCTTTTGATCGACTCTTTGGCCACTCCTAAACTCCAGGAAGTCTTCCCTTTCACCTGAACCTCATAGTAAAATCTTCCTGATGAGAAACTCTGTTTTCCCAATACATTGACGCATCTCTTGAACCTTTTAGGGTTGTCAGGGAGTTTCTTCCACACATCACCAACATGAACTTGCTTCCCATCATCAGAGAGGAAGAGGGCTCGATGTGCTGTTTCAGGATCCAGAGTCACTTCCACTTCAAACTGCTGGATACTCTTCAGCTCAGCCTTCTTTCTTTCATATGCTTCATCGTGTTTGACAGGAGAAATGATGAGGGGGGCAGAATTTCTACCACCATCATTGGTACATGGTGTAAAAAATGGGAATAGTTTTTCAGTGAAGAAGCATCCAGTAAAGGAGTAGAGATGATCTGCAGAATCTACGTCATAAAAGGACACCATACCCTCGTCATAGTCCACAAACACCCCCACCTTCTGTGGATTCTGATTCAGAGAGAGACTGACTGGATTCTCATCATTAGCCTCATACTCATCTCCATTTGTCAACATTATAGTCCAGTAACCATTGTTGGGGCTTGCTGTGATATTTCCTTTCCTCTTGATCGACTCTTTGGCCACTCCCAAAGCCCAAGCAGTCTTCCCTTTAACCTGAACCTCATAGTAAAATCTTCCAGAGGAGAAACTCTGTTTTCCCAATACATTGACGCATCTCTTGAACCTTTTAGGGTTGTTTGGGAGATTCTTCCACACGTCACCATCATGAACTTGCTTCCTGTCATCAGAGAGGAAGAGGGCACAATGTGCTGTTTCAGGATCCAGAGTCACATCCACTGCAAACTGCTGGACCCACCTTAATGGTCTGGCCTTCTTTCTGTTAGATCTCTCTTTTTGAGCACCAACATGAAATGGGTTGAAGTCTAAAAAAAAGGCAAAGCACACACACACAGTCAGTCTTACAGAACAGTTGTAATGTAATATTTTAACCTGCAGACTTTTTTCACTTTAATTAACACGTTTGTTTAGGTTTATGACTTCTTTATTCAGATCTTGAAAACAAGGATTTAACCTCAATAAATCATGACTGTCACTTTTTTCTTCACTGTCACTTTTTCAAAAAAATCAAGATTAAACTCATTCAAAATGGCCTGCAATTCGTTCCAATTAATTTGAATGACTTTAACCTTTCTGCTGAGAGAAGTGCAGGAGTTGTTCTGGGTAGGTGCAGTGACAGGTAGATTCAGTGGCCTCACCTTTAAAAACAGTGCCAGCCATGAAAGCCAACTCAAGAGGATCGAGACTTTGTTCTTCAACAAAGTCGCCCAGAGCGAGAGCCAGTGGATGGGTGGTTGTTGGGGGTTCTTTAGTTTCTGTGACTGGGAGTCACAGGACAAACCATAAAGAAAGACAAATAATAATTATTTTTTGTTAACACATTTCTATTAATAGAATATTTTAATTCATAACTCGTGATAACTGATTAATGTGATACCACTGTTTTTCAGAAGTTATTCTTTTTATCTTCACCCAACGCACCTTTCGGTCTGAAGTTTTGCAAACGCTCCACCAGATCATTCCTGCTGATCTTCTGTAAAACCTTCAAGGTTACCTTCAGAGCTCCACGATCTCGATATTTATTTATCATTAGCTCCACCGTGTCCGGCCTGTCTGCGTTCTCCAGGTCAGCCAGTGGGATGCCATCGTCTCTCAGGTGAAATTTGAAATGCTTAAAATGGTCTTCATTTAAATCCAGCAGAATATTAAAGAGCTCCTCTCTAAGTGTCGCCATTATGGCTTCCTGTTGTAAATATGAGAAATTTCCCCATCAGTCTTTTGTATGTATGTATCTTAAATGAAATTCGTCTCCTGCTTGATCCAATGTTGCTTCATGTTTCTATGAATTACAGTAGGCAACATCATGTTTTCAACATAGTGCTGTTCTCTTGTATCACAGTCTGTATTTATACTGGACCAGAATAAGTTCAAATCAAACAACATACTTTATCTCACAATACCTCTACAGAAGATCATGAATGATCAGTTAATAACACTGGACTGCTGCCATGAAATTAATAATGATTAGCTACTTCACCATGGTCATTCTTAGTGCTTAAAGTCAGAGGTCAGAGGTCAGCTGCTGATCAGGAGCTGACAGATATTCAGTGTCATTCTCAATGTTAGGAGCAGAAGGACCTACCCTCCTGTATCAGCCAGTGCTGCTACAGTTGCTGGTGACACTCGTCCTATTTCCTGTGGTTGAGCTAAATGCCAAAACCTGCAAGAGAAGTGAAGTATATTGACAGTACATTGAAGATTTTATAATCAAAGACACTTCAAAATTCTTTCAATCATTTTAAAGGAAATAAAGCATAATAGCTGCTTCCTGTCTCCACCATTGCAGGAATTCACTTGGCTTCCTCGGCTGAACAGCAGTAAGAGAAGCAACTGTGGCTTCCCCTCAGAGGAAATGTCCTACAACAAGAAACTCTTTAAAGATTCCTCTATGACCCATTTTTTAAAATTAATCTACATTGTTTTTGCAATTGTATGTGCCCTTTCTCATTGCAAGGCAGGATTTATACTTTGTCTGAACTTGATGTCGGATAGTCAGAAACATTTCTGATGTAATATAGCGGATGTCTGTGTCAGCCATTTTATGAAACCGACAATCGTATAAATTTAACTTCAGATTTGACACATATGTTCACTTGGCCTCAAGGACTACCTGATTAGAATTTCGTTGTCAAAAGGTCAAGGTCACAAATTCATATATTCATATAGACTCTTTTTTAAAAACATATCATACATACCCCTCTCTCTGTCATCTGACTTTTCACTGCATTTCCTCCAGTTTGGTCGTTCAATTATAAACAATTTTGGTTTCTGATGTGGTCGGACGGTACGTCTCAAGGACTAGTTCTGTGAGACCATAAACCGGCCTTAAGACCAAGATAGGAAATCTATTTTAACCCAGTAGCTGAACATTGTGACATTATAAGGTGTAAAAACCAAACTTACCATGACTTTGCAGCAGTCTGGAAGTTTTCTGCTCTTTTACTTCCTTACCATTTGCTCACACATCAAAATTCAATTATACAAATAGATTTACATCTTAGGCAGTCATACATATAATGTGATTTAAGTAAATATTTATGTTGTACGCTTTCAAACAGTTTAAACAGATGCTGTGCTGCTCCAAGGGCCAAATCGAACATAAGATAAGACACTTTGACTTTATCAGTAACAATCCATCTGCACCCTGCTCTACACTGCAGAAGGCCAGTAGCTGATAATTAAACATTTCTAACCCCATAGAGACCCGCTGCAGATTCTTCCTGTGTTTCAGCTTCAGTTTTGTTTATGTCGGGAGCCCTTCAAAACTCTCACAATCAATTTTATTCAGCTGATTCCAGGACAGAAATAGACATGAAAAAGTTTTCTCCCCAAAATAGAAATTAGACAGCACAGACAATGATACAAGTTATACACTGTAAAAACTAGACATGTAACATCCATTCAAACAATAAACACTTTAAAAACTCACCAAATTGAATTCACCTCAGAGTTTTCAGATGTAGAAAGATGAGCAATACATTTAGATTGTTCTGTCTAACAGCTAGTGAACCATATATAAGTTATAATCCTCAGTTGGAGAGACGTGGTTACTGTCTTGACCTCGACTGTCTCTGCTAGACTTCCTGTTAAAGACATTGCAGTGAGTCTCCTCCCCAACTGAAACAATACTACCATCTGATAAACATCCCCACTTATAATTTTATGGATTTACACAGGCAGCCTCAGACCAGCACCAGAAAGTACACAAGTGTACAGAATAGAGTATGGACTGGTTATGGATATTGTAACAAAGCAAAATATGTAACAGTCAGACTTTAAAGATTGCAACTCAGCCTTTAGAAACAGGTGTAAAAGTCCTCTGTGGCTCTGGTGGAAGTTTAATAAAATCAGACTCATGACCGCTGCATTAACTGTAGAGACTTGCAGCAATAACTAATTATCTGAATTGTCATGTTGCTGGAGGACAAACTCAAAACTAGTTTTAATAATAAATGATGACAAAGTGATAAGGAATATGTATGTATGTAGGGAAATCAACCAGTTCTTTACCTTGATGATAAATATATCCAATCATATTTTAAAAACAAGGTCAATTTCTGAATGTCAGATGTTCAAAATATTCTCCAGTGATTATTAATACAACAAATATATGTTAACAGGTATAACCTTCTGATGGTACCATCTCTTTACATATTTACATATTGATTATTTTTATTAATAGGCAAAGACTGGAAATCTGAGTTTAAATTGTCTTCAGACAAAAACAAAAAGTAGTCTCTGCAGCTTTACTTTATCTACCTCTTTTCAATAGTTTGTTGTTTCTGCTTTGTTTAATCTAGTCAATATGTCAATATTTAACATTTATTACAATGAAAGGACAGACTCTATAAACCTCATATCTGGCAATAAATGATATATGATTGTGATTGAAAACGAAACTAAGCTGTTATGTATTAACTGTGATGTTACAAAGAGCCAAACTTTTATAATATGTATGACACCACTACATGTATTTTTTACATTGTCTCGTTCTTTAACACAACATGCCTGCCACATAATTTTCAGCAAACGATAACAACCCTCAACAAGTCCTGCATTATCATTCTGATTCTTCACTCTAACACTTTGTTAATGAATGACTTCCATCTATGCTTTTTCCCGGGGCAAAGTCTGTATATCAATAAAATATACTAACTAAAGCTTGAAAAACTGCCACTTCTCATCATTAGTTTTGTACAGATGGCCGCCCTCACTCTCTGTCATTCAGCTCAGCTTCCTCATTTGGTGAACTCTACATGAGCACAGGCACAAAGCTTCAGACCCCGTCAGGAAAAAAGATAAGTTTAAAGCATTGATCTCTAGGGTGGGAGAAGTACTTTCCCCTGCTTAAGCAAGATCTTTCTTCCTTCCTTCCTTCATCTTAGTTTTTCCCATAGTTAAGAAGCGAAACATCAGAGTCAATTTAACATGTACATCTGTTTGTAAGGTCAAAATGTCAAAGTGTTTTTGCAGGGTGACAACCGCAAGATGGAGGCTTATGTGCAGAGAAAGGTATTACTTCCCCCTTTCAGGCTTAAGCATGAGGCCTCTCATGTAAATTTTAGCAGTGCTTTACCACATGTTAAGAACCGTCACATGACTCCCTGCCTTTGTAACTTTCTCAGCATTGTTCATAGCCTGCATTTCCTGTAAAAGCAAAGGCAAACTTTATGTCCATTAAGTTTTCATGTTTGCATCCTTGTCTCTGAGGCAAGACTGGGACATGTACAGAGTTAACAGAGGCAGATAAAGTTGCTTAAATTGACAAACTGAATGAGAAATTCCTCAAAACAAGATTTTTGTTTTTGAAGACATTGTCAAACATTGATTGGTATCTCCTCACATTGTTTTAATGATATCAAACAATTCTTTGGAGATGGATGCAGTTAATTTTCACATTAATAACGTTCACATCCACTGTACTAATATCTCAGCCACTGTATACATAAAAGTGTTTGGAGGCCAAAATTTGTCCATCCATACTCCACACTCTTTGCTCCCTGACCAAGTAAATTGACATTTACAGGTGATGTGTTAAACTCTGTGATACATTAAAGCCTAATGCAGACATGTTGTAATGCACTCATTGTCTCTACAGTTATCCTAAACTAGCGACTCATTTCCGTTATATTTTTGTTATATAATAAGTGATGTTCTTTAAGCTTGTGAGGAGGAGAAGATATTACAGACTTATGTTGTTGAAGTGTCAGTCTGAAGAGTTAAGATTGTTTTGTTTGGAAGAAAAGTTCCTGAAGTTTGTCAGTTGTAATTTTTTCATAATGCAACAAAAACACTGATCATTAAGTGCCACTTTATTTTATACTTCAAAGTTTATTAATGACAATGTTTCATGTAAGTCAAATGTCAAGTCAAACATTTCCTTTAATTTTTCCATTTGAGAGCATTAGATTACAATACAAAAATTAACCTTGAAAAATATGAATTTTTCCAAAACAAAAGCTTGTTTTCTTGATAAGTAAACAAACCTTTCCATCAGTTCATATATTCATTCAATCAATCAGTCAATCAATTTTCATTCAATATTCATTTGTGTCCACATTTGACAAGTATAAACAATAAAAGATAAACGTAGCAATGAAACATATCAAAAATAAAAATAAACAAATGAAGCAATAACAAAATTCTGTAGAGTTTGAAATACAAAGTCAGTACAGCAGGTTCCATTGTAAAAGCTCTTCACACTCATTGTACACTCAGAGTTTTTGATGTGCCAACTGAATACAAAATACAAACCAAAGTGTGACCCACTCATAAAGCTATAGCACCATGAGCAGTTAAAAACCACTTAGTACTTTAAGGTGAGTCAATACAGACTTTTATTATTCTTACTGGCACTGTGTGTTAGGTTTTGTCACAACTCAACCGGAATAATACAAAACAGCTCTGTGGGTGTTGAGGCCTATAAAGGACAGCAGGAGTAATCTAATTGTTGCAATTGACAGGAGATATGATCAAGGGGGCAGAGTTTCTACCGTTGTCATTACTACAGGGACTAAAGTATGGGTAGAGTTTCTCAGTAAAGGAGCAGTCAGTAAAGGCGTAGAGAAGATCTGCAGTTTCTGCATCATAAAAGCAAACAAGACCATCTTCATAATTCACAAACACCCCCACCTTCTGAGGACGATGATTCAGAGAGAGATTAACTGAAGGGGAATCAATTGCCTCATACTCATCTCCATTTCTTAACCATACAGTCCAGAATCCATCTTCAGGACTAAGTGTGATCTTTCCCTTCCTGTCAATTGACTCTTTGGCCACTCCTACAGTCCAGTCTGTCTTCCCTTTAACCTGTACCTCAAAGTAAAATCTTCCTGATGAAAAACTCTGCTTTCCTAAGACATTAACACAACGATCAAATCTCTTAGGGCTGTCTGGGAGGTTCTTCCTCACATCAACATCATGTACTTGTTTTCCATCATCAGACAGGATGAGACTGGGATGTGCTGTATCAGTATCCAGAGTCACATCCACTGCAAACTGCTGGACACTCTGCAGCTCAGCTTTCTTTCTTTGATATACTTCATCATGTTTGACAGGAGAAATGATGAGGGGGGCAGAGTTTCTACCTTTGTCATTAGTGCAGGGACTGAAGAATGGGTAGAGTTTCTCAGTGAAGGAGCAGTCAGTGAAGGTGTAAAGAAGATCTGCAGCTTCTACATCGTAAAAGGAGACCTGTCCCTCATCATAATCAACAAACACCCCAACCTTCTGAGGACGCTGATTCAAAGAGAGATTAACTGAAGGAGAAGCAATCGCCTTGTACTCATCTCCATTTCTTAACCCTACAGTCCAGAATCCGTATTTTGGACCCAGTGTGATATCCCCATTCCTGTCAATTGACTCTTTGGCCACTCCTACAGTCCAGGTTGTCTTCCCTTTAACCTGAACCTCAAAGTAAAATCTTCCTGATGAAAAACTCTCTTTTCCTAAGACATTAACACAACTGTTGAATCTCTCACGGCTGTCTGGGAGATTCTTCCTCACATCACCATGATGTACTTGTTTTCCATCGTCAGACAGGATGAGACTGGGATGTGCTGTATCAGTATCCAGAGTCACATCCACTGCAAACTGCAGGACACTCTGCAGCTCAGCCTTCTTTCTTTCATATTCTTCATTGTGTTTGACAGGACATATGATCAAGGGGGCTGAGTTTCTACCTTTGTCATTAGTGCAGGGACTAAAGAATGGGTATAGTTTCTCAGTGAAGGAGCAGCCAGTGAAGGTGTAAAGAAGATCAGCAGCTTCTACATCGTAAAAGGAGACCAGACCCTCGTCATAATCAACAAACACTCCTACCCTCTCTGGATTAGACTTCAAAGAGAGATGAGCTACTAAGTCATCAATAGCTTTGTATTCATCTCCATCATTCAAATCCATGGTCCAGAAACCATTTTCAGGATTGAGTGTGATCATTCCCCTCCTTTTGATAGACTCTTTGGCCACTCCCACAGTCCACGCAGTCTTCTCTTTAACCTGAACCTCAAAGTAAAATCTTCCTGATGAAAAACTCTGCTTTCCTAAGACATTAACACAATTATTGAATCTCTCACGGCTGTCTGGGAGTTTCTTACATACATCACCACAACGTACTTGTTTTCCATCATCAGAAAGGATGAGAGCAGGATGTGCTGTATCAGTATCCAGAGTCACCTCCACTGCAAACTGCTGGACACTCTGCAGCTCAGCCTTCTTTCTTTGATATGCTTCATTGTGTTTGACAGGAGAAATGATGAGGGGGGCAGAGTTTCTACCTTTGTCATTAGTGCAGGGACTAAAGAATGGGTAGAGTTTCTCAGTGAAGGAGCAGTCAGTGAAAGTGTAGAGATGATCAGCAGCTTCTACATCGTAAAAGGAGACCAGACCCTCCTCATAATCAACAAACACTCCTACCCTCTCTGGATTAGACTTCAAAGAGAGATGAGCTACTAGGTCATCAATAGCTTTGTATTCATCTCCATCACTCAAATCCATGGTCCAGAAACCATTTTCAGGACTGAGTGTGATCATTCCCCTCCTTTTGATAGACTCTTTGGCCACTCCCACAGTCCAGGCCCTCTTCCCTTTCACCTGAACCTCAAAGTAAAATCTTTCAGAGGAGAAACTCTGCTTTCCTAAAACATTTACACATCTGTAAAATCTCTCAGGGGTGTTTGGTAGTTTCTTCCTGACATCACCATGATGTACTTGTTTCCCATCATCAGACACGATAAGATTGGGGTGTGCTGTATCGTGATCCAGAGTCACTTCCACTGCAAACTGCTGGACCCACCTTAATGGTCTGGCCTTCTTTCTGTTAGATCTTTCTGTGTGAGCACCAACATGCAATGGGTTGAAGTCTAAAAAAAGGCAAAGCACACATACACAGTCAGTCTTACAGAACAGTTGTTGTAATGTAATATTTTAACCTGCAGACTTTTTTCACTTTAATTAACAGGTTTGTTTAGGTTTATGACTTCTTTATTCAGATCTTGAAAACAAGGATTTAACCTCAATAAATCATGAGCTCTTTTGTCACTTTTTTCTTCACTGTCACTGTTTCAAAAAATCAAGATTAAACTCATTCAAAATGGCCTGCAATTTGTTCCAATTAATTTGAATGACTTTAACCTTTCTGCTGAGAGAAGTGCAGGAGTTGTTCTGGGTCAGTGCAATGACAGGGGTAGATTCAGTGGCCTCACCTTTAAAAACAGTGCCAGCCATGAAAGCCAACTCAAAAGGATCGAGACTTTGTTCTTCAACAAAGTCGCCCAGAGCGAGAGCCAGTGGATGGGTGGTTGTTGAGGGTTCTTTAGTTTCTGTGACTGGGAGTCACAGGACAAACCATAAAGAAAGACAAATAATTATTATTTTTTGTTAACACATTTCTATTAATAGAATATTTTAATTCATAACTCGTGATAACTGAGATGAATGTGATACCACTGTTTTTCAGAAGTTATTCTTTTTATCTTCACCCAACGCACCTTTCGGTCTGAAGTTTTGCAAACGCTCCACCAGATCATTCCTGCTGATCTTCTGTAAAACCTTCAAGGTTACCTTCAGAGCTCCACGATCTCGATATTTATTTATCATTAGGTCCACCGTGTCCGGCCTGTCTGCATTGTCCAGGTCAGCCAGTGGGATGCTTGTAAAGCCTTCCAGGATGCCATCGTCTCTCAGGTAAAATTTGAAATGCTTAAACTGTTTCTCATTTAAATCCCGCAGAATATTCAAGAGCTCCTCTCTAAGTGTCGCCATTATGGCTTCCTGCTGTAAATACGAGAAATTTTCCCATCAGACTTTTGGATATGTGCATCTTAAATGCAATTTGTCTCCTGCTTGATCCAATGTTGCTTCAAGTTCAAATCCAACTATATACTTTATCTCACATACCTCTACAGAAGATCATGAATGATCAGTTAATAACACTGGACTACTGCCATGAAATTAATTATGATTAGCTACTTCACCATGGTCATTCCTAGTGCTTAAACTCAGAGGTCAGAGGTCAGCTGCTGATCAGGAGCTGACAGATATTCAGTGTCATTCTCAATGTTAGGAACAGAAGGACCTACCCTCCTTTATCAGCCAGTGCTGCTACAGTTGTTGGTGACACTCGTCCTATTTCCTGTGGTTGAGCTTGATGCTAAAACCTGCAAGAGAAGTGAAGTATATTGACAGTATTTTGAAGATTTTATAATCAAAGACACTTCAAAATTCTTTCAATCATTTTAAAGGAAATACAGCTTAATAGCTGCTTCCTGTCTAATTGCAGGAGTTCACTTGGCTTCCTCGGCTGAACAGCAGTAAGAGAAGCAACTGTGGCTTCCCCTCAGAGGAAATGTCCCAGAACAAGATACTGTTTAAAGATTTCTCTATGACCCACTTTTTAAATTGATTTACATTGTTGTTGGAATTGTATGTGCCCTTTCTCATTGCAAGGCAGGATTTATACTTTTATCTGATGTAATATAGCAGATGTCTATGTCAGCCATTTTATGTAACTGATAATCGTATAAATTTAACTTCAGATTTGACACATATGTTCACTTGGCCTCAAGGACTACCTGATTAGAATTTCGTTGTCAAAGGTCAAGGTCACAAATTAATATATTTATATATACTCTTTTTTAAAAACATATCACACATACCCCTCTCTCTGTCATCTGACTCTTCACTTCATTTCCTCCAGTTTGGCCGTTCAATTATAAACACTTCTGATTTCTGACGTGGTCGGAAAGCACGTCTCAAGGACTAGTTCTGTGAGACCATAAACCGGCCTTAAGACCAAGATAGGAATTCTATTTTAACTCAGTAGCTGAACATTGTGACATTATAAGGTGTAAAAATCAAACTTACCTGAGTTTTCTAGCTAGCCAACTAAAAGAGAGGCCTTAAAAACCAGAGGAGAAATCATAACTTCATTCACTCTCTCACTGTTAAAACCACATACAGTTCCTGGTAGAAGCAGTCTGGAAGTTTTCTGCTCTTTTACTTCCTTACCCTTTGTTCACACATCAAGATTCAATTATACAAATATATACATATAGTCAGTCATACATATAATGTGATTTAAGTAAATATTTACGCTGTGCTGCTCCAAGGGCCAAGTTGAAAGTAAGATGAGACACTTTGACTTTATCAGTAACAATCCATCTGCACCCTGCTCTACGCTGCAGAAGGCCAGTAGCTGATAATTAAACATTTCTAACCCCGTAGAGACCCGCTGCAGATTCTTCCTGTGTTTCAGCTTCAGTTTTGTTTATGTCGGGAGCCCTTCAAAACTCTCACAGTAGTACAGTGTTACCAATTTAGTTCAGTTGATTCCAGGACAGGAAATAAACATGAAAAAGTTTTCTCCCCAAAATAGAAATTAGACAGCAGAGACAATGATACAAGTTATACACCGAAAAACTAGACATGTAACATCCATTCAAACAATAAACACTTTAAAAACTCACCAAATTGAATTCACCACAGAGTCTTTCAGATGTAGAAAGATGAGCAATACATTTAGATTGTTCTGTCTAACAGCTAGTGAACCATATATAAGTTATAATCCTCGGTTGGAGAGACGTGGTTACTGTCCTGGCCTCGACTGTCTCTGCTAGACTTCCTGTTAAAGACATTGCAGTGAGTCTCCTCCCCAACTGAAACAATACTACCATCTGATAAACATCCCCACTTATCATTTTATGGATTTACACAGGCAGCCTCAGACCAGCACCAGAAAGTACACAAGTGTACAGAATAGAGTATGGACTGGTTATGGATATTGTAACAAAGCAAAATATGTAACAGTCAGACTTTAAGGATTGCAACTCAGCCTTTAGAAACAGGTGTAAAAGTCTTCTGTGGCTCTGGTGGAAGTTTAATAAAATCGGACTCATGACCGCTGCATTAACTGTAGAGACTTGCAGCAATAACTAATTATCTGAATTGTCACGTTTCAGGGGGACAAACTCAAAACTAGTTTTAATAATAAATGATGACAAAGTGATAAGGAATATGTATGTATGTAGGGAAATCAACCAGTTCTTTACCTTGATGATAAATATATCCAATCATATTTTAAAAACAAGGTCAATTTCTGAATGTCAGATGTTCAAAATATTCTCCAGTGATTTTTAATACAACAAATATATGTTAACAGGTATAACCTTCTGATGGTACCATTTATTGACATATTTACTAATTGTATATTCTTATTCATAGGCAAAAACTGGAAATCTGACTTAAAATTGTCTTCAGACAATGGCAATAAATGTATAATATGTATGAAACCACTACATGTGTAATTTAAAACTTCAGATGTTGCTGTCTCCCACAAACTCCCATAAAAGCATAAATCACACATTTGTGTTGTGTAGTGCAACCAACAGAAGTCCATCATTCATTTATATTGGTCACTTTCTCAAACCAGCTCTTGCAAGTGGTCAGAAATATGTGTACTTTCTTTGGATAGCCATTTTTTATGACATTTATGATATTCTGTAATACCAGGGTTACTGGCTTTACAGAATCAAATCTCTGCAGTAAGACATCAGGAGATGCTTTACACCCGTTTTCTCTTTCTGCTGTAGAGGGAAACACATCAGAACATTCATAAATAAATGACAACACAAAGTAAAGAGGAATATGTATATATTTATGTATTCAGGGATTTTTTATTTAACCAGTCCCGTATCTTTATAGCTATACATTATGTCATAGTGGCGTCCATACAAAAGATTCTGGAAATAGTGTAGTGCTCCTATTGGTTGGCTCCCCATTGTTCCCTGCGGTGCCTATTAGGGTAAAGGCCCCACTGTGGCTGACGCCTGGTCTCAGAGATATTCCTTAAGGTCCAGGATCCTTGTTGCTATAAGGTGGCTGGTACCTGGCCTTTAATGATCCCCGGTTTCAGTTTCATGTAAATCTCAGTTAATGTTTTCTTCAACATAAGCTAACTTGGAAAGCCAACAGACAAAAACAAGTCAGGGATTTGCACACTGTTCATTTAGTGTGTGTTACACATCAACCATTATTCTTTGCCAGATACAACCACCTCTACAGACATGAGTGGTAGAATATACATATGCACAAACCAAGTCCCATCTCAGGAGATGGAACTGGAGCACGTGGCAGGAATCAGAGCAAGGCAGCACACACATTTGTTTCTCCATGTCATTAAACAGGAAATGGCACCATCTACTGGCAAAACATGGTACTACAACCAAACACCATTACATTATTTTTCAAATCATGTCCCTCATTGCTTACACTATTCAAAAGCTTTTTGTCTTGCTGTTTACAAACATTACTGATGAAAGCAAACCTTTCCATCAGTTCCTGTCTTCTTTCATTCATTCATTCAATCAATCAATCTTCATTCAATATGCATTTGTGTCTGAATTTGACAAGTATAAACAGTATAAGAAAAAAAAAACTCAATCAGTTTGAGTATAGCTACTGCGATTTTGTGTCTATCTTGGCAGATGGGGAAACATTTAGAGATTTACATTTTAAGCATATTAGACTGTTTGGGGAAAGTGATGTTTTACAATGGTGATTGTTGCAATGGAATATATCAAAAATAAAAATAAACAAAGGAAGTAATAAAAAAATTCAGCAGAATTTGAAATAAACAGTCATTACAGCAGATTCCATTTTAAAAGCTCTTCACATTCATGGTACAATCTAAAGAGATTTTAATGTGTTAACTGAGTACAAGATACAAACAAGAGTGTGACCCACTTATCAAACCATAGCACCATGAGTGATTAAGCACCACTTGGTACTTTGAGGTGAGATGATATAAACCTTTATTATTCTTACTTGTGCTGTGTTAGGTTTTCATCACAACTCAACCAGAATAACAGAACAGCTCTGTGGGTGTAGAGGCCTTTAAACAGCAGGAATAATGTAATCACTCTGACTGACAGGACATATGATCAAGGGGGCAGAGTTTCTACAACTGCCATTAATACAGGGACTAAAGAATGGGTAGAGTTTCTCAGTGAAGGTGTAAAAATGAAAATGGAGGTTGGTGTCAGACACAAACACCTTGACACACTCTGTTTCTGCTTCATGTTAACTTCAGCTCACTTGACATGTATGGATCGAGCTTACACAGAGCATTGATCAGAGCTGAACTGGCTTTTGATCCTTTTTTTAGCACGATGTTGATTACCTCTCGAGCTTTGTCAGCCCTGGTTGGGTTCGCAAGAGCTGCTTCACTTTCATTATCAGTTATCACCTCACACTCCAGGAGTTTATCCAGCAGCTGCCTAAGAACAGGTTCAGTGACTCTATTGATGAACTCACTCCGAACAGAATTCAGCTTTTTCTCTGCTGAGACACTTTGAGTCTTGGAGTCTGGACCAGGACCTGAAAGATGAACAAGAAACATACTTGTGTTCAATAAGCACCTCTGTACAGGTCAAGCAAATGAAATCACCAATATTCAATGTTGCTGATCTGAGAATTGATTCTTATATACACAGCTAATGAAATGTTGAGGTCACCAGTCCACAGTGATCACACCAAGTCGACCGTCACTCTGTAAATTCCATCAAACACAATTTCTGAGTATTTTCCGTGTCAACTCTGATCTCATGAGACCAGCAACCACACTGGGACAGTGACATGTAACCGTCTGACAGGCTGTTAAGTTACAACTACATAAATTAGATGTGGAGAAAGTGAAGCATCAGTGAACTATCTGGAGAAGTGACTGTCACAACAGGGAAGGAACTGGAGGACTTTCTGAAAGACTGACCACAGAAACCTGATCCTGGTTCTCCATTATATGAGGCTGCAACTGTAGCAAAGCGCTTCATCAACCCCTTTAAACCCCTTTAACCCGCAATTTTTTTCACTTTAATTAAATATTTGTTTAGGTTTATGACTGCTTCATTCAGATCTTGAAAACAATGATTTAACCTCAATAAATCATAAGCTCTGTCATGGGAGCTGTCACTTTTTCAAAAAATCAAGATTGAACAAATTTGAAATTACTTGTAATTTATTCGAATTAATTCAAATGCTTTTAACCTCTCTGCTGAGAGAAGTGCAGGAGCTTGTCTGGTCTCATAAAAGGAGACCAGACCCACCTCATAATCAACAAACACTCCAACCTTCTGAGGCTGGCGATTGAGTGGGAGAGGAACTGGATAGTCATCAATAGCTTTGTATTCACCTCCATTTTCCAACGTTTCCATGTCACCATCATGAACTTGCTTCCTGTCATCAGAGGGGATGAGAGCAGGATGTGCTGTTTCAGGATCCAGAGTCACTTCCACTGCAAACTGTTGGACACTCTGCAGCTCAGCCTTCTTTCTTTCATATTCTTCTTTTAGAATACCAAAGTCATGTGTCTTGTGGTTCAGTGTTTCATTGACAGGACATATGATTAAGGGGGCAGAGTTTCTACCATTGTCATTAGTACAGGGACTAAAGCATGGATAGAGTTTCTCAGTGAAGGAGCAGTCAGTAAAGGAGTAGAGAAGATCTGCAGCTTCTGGGTCGTAAAAGGAGACCAGTCCCTCCTCATAATCAACAAATACCCCAACCTTCCGAGGACGCTGATTCAGAGAGAGACGGACTGGATGGTCATCATTAGCCATGTACTCATCTCCATTCCTTAACCATACAGTCCAGAAACCATCTTCAGGACTGAGTGTGATCTTTCCCTTCCTGTCAGTTGACTCTTTGGCCACTCCTACAGTCCAGGCCCTCTTCCCTTTAACCTGAACCTCAAAGTAAAATCTTCCTGATGAAAAACTCTGCTTTCCTAAGACATTAACACAACTGTTGAATCTCTTAGGGCTGTCTGGGAGATTCTTCCTCACATCACCATGATGTACTTGTTTTCCATCATTAGAAAGGATGAGATTGGGATGTGCTGTATCAGTGTCCAGAGTCACTTCCACTTCAAACTGCTGGACACTCTGCAGCTCAGCCTTCTTTCTTTCATATGCTTCATCGTGTTTGACAGGAGTTATGATGAGGGGGGCAGAATTTCTACCACCATCATTGGTACATGGTGTAAAAAATGGGAATAGTTTTTCAGTGAAGAAGCATCCAGTAAAGGAGTAGAGATGATCTGCAGAATCTACGTCATAAAAGGAGACCATACCCTCGTCATAGTCCACAAACACCCCCACCTTCTGTGGATTCTGATTCAGAGAGAGACTGACTGGATTCTCATCATTAGCCTCATAGTCATCTCCATTCCTCAACATTATAGTCCAGTAACCATTATTGGGGCTTGCTGTGATATTTCCTTTCCTCTTGATCGACTCTTTGGCCACTCCCAAAGCCCAAGCAGTCTTCCCTTTAACCTGAACCTCATAGTAAAATCTTCCAGAGGAGAAACTCTGCTTTCCTAAAACATTTACACATCTGTAAAATCTCTCAGGGGTGTCTGGTAGTTTCTTCCTGAAATCACCATGTTTTACTTGTTTCCCATCATCAGACACGATAAGATTGGGGTGTGCTGTATCGTGATCCAGAGTCACTTCCACTGCAAACTGCTGGACCCACCTTAGTGGTCTGGCCTTCTTTCTGTTAGATCTTTCTGTGTGAGCACCAACATGAAATGGGTTGAAGTCTAAAAAAAGGCAAGGCACACATACACAGTCAGTCTTACAGAACAGTTGTAATGTAATATTTTAACCTGCAGACTTTTTTCACTTTAATTAACACGTTAGTTTAGGTTTATGACTTCTTTATTCAGATCTTGAAAACAAGGATTTAACCTCAATAAATCATGACTGTCACTTTTTTCTTCGCTGTCACTTTTTCAAAAAAAAATCAAGATTAAACTCATTCAAAATGGCCTGCAATTTGTTCCAATTAATTTGAATGACTTTAACCTTTCTGCTGAGAGAAGTGCAGGAGTTGTTCTGGGTAGGTGCAGTGACAGGTAGATTCAGTGGCCTCACCTTTAAAAACAGTGCCAGCCATGAAAGCCAACTCAAGAGGATCGAGACTTTGTTCTTCAACAAAGTCGCCCAGAGCGAGAGCCAGTGGATGGGTGGTTGCTGGGGGTTCTTTAGTTTCTGTGACTGGGAGTCACAGGACGAACCATAAAGAAAGACAAATAATAATTATTTTTTGTTAACACATTTCTATTAATAGAATATTTTAATTCATAACTCGTGATAACTGATTAATGTGATACCACTGTTTTTCAGAAGTTATTCTTTTTATCTTCACCCAACGCACCTTTCGGTCTGAAGTTTTGCAAACGCTCCACCAGATCATTCCTGCTGATCTTCTGTAAAACCTTCAAGGTTACCTTCAGAGCTCCACGATCTCGATATTTATTTATCATTAGGTCCACCGTGTCCGGCCTGTCTGCATTGTCCAGGTCAGCCAGTGGGATTCTTGTAAAGCCTTCCAGGATGCCATCGTCTCTCAGGTAAAATTTGAAATGCTTAAACTGTTTCTCATTTAAATCCCGCAGAATATTCAAGAGCTCCTCTCTAAGTGTCGCCATTATGGCTTCCTGCTGTAAATACGAGAAATTTTCCCATCAGACTTTTGGATATGTGCATCTTAAATGCAATTTGTCTCCTGCTTGATCCAATGTTGTTTCCGGTCTTTATGAATTACAGTAGGCAACATCATGTTTTCAACATAGTGCTGTTCTCTTACTTACTGTTCTCTTGTATCACAGTCTGTATTTATACTGGAACAGAATAAGTTCAAATCTAATAACATACTTTATCTCACATACCTCTACAGAAGATGATGAATGATCAGTTAATAACACTGGACTACTGCCATGAAAGTAATAATGATTAGCTACTTCACCATGGTCATTCTTAGTGCTTAAAGTCAGAGATCAGAGGTCAGCTGCTGATCAGGAGCTGACAGATATTCAGTGTAACTCTCAATGTAAGGAACAGAAGGACCTACCCTCCTGTATCAGCCAGTGCTGCTACAGCTGTGGGTGACACTGTGGTTGAGCTAGATGCCAAAACCTGCAAGAGAAGTGAAGTATATTGACAGTATATTGAAGATTTTATAATCAGAGACACTTCAAAATGCTTTCAAACATTTTAACAGAAATACAGCTTAATAGCTGCTTCCTGTCTAATTGCAGGAATTCACTTGGCTTCCTCGGCTGAACAGCAGTAAGAGAAGCAACTGTGGCTTCCCCTCAGAGGAAATGTCCCAGAGATACTGTTTAAAGATTCTTCTATGACCCATTTTTTAAATAAAATCTTTCTGATGTAATATAGCGGATGCCTGTGTCAGCCATTTTATGAAACGGACAATCGTATAAATTTGAGTTCAGATTTGACACATATGTTCACTTGGCCTCAAGGACTACCTGATTAGAATTTAGTTGTCAAAGGTCAAGGTCACAAATTCATATATGCTTTCTAATTATGGCGTAATATAGGTCAATTTTCTAAAAGGATTATATGAAAGGACATTTTCCATCCAAATGGTCAAAGGTCAACTTCACTGTGACATCATCATGTTCCACAAAAACATTTACTCAGTGTTTTATCTCCATTTCTTGCAACTTACCTGTTTGGCAGAGGCATGCGAATGTAAGGCAGTAGTTCTAGTTTAAATTTCTAACACAACTTTATGTGACACTATTAATGTCTTTCAGGAATTTCCTCTCTGTCATCTGACTTATCACTTCATTTCCTCCAGTTTGGCCGTTCAATCATAAACACATTTGGTTTCTGACGTGGTCGGAAAGCACGTCTCAAGGACTAGTTCTGTGAGAACATAAACCGGCCTTAAGACCAAGATAGGAAATGTATTTTAACCCAGTAGCTGAACATTGTGACACTATAAGGTGTAAGAATCAAACTTACCTGAGTTTGGTAGCTAGCCAACTAAAAGAGAGGCCTTAAACACCTGAGGAGAAATCATAACCTTATTCACCCTCATGGTTAAAACCACATACAGTTCCTGGTAGAAGCAGTCTGGAAGTTTTCTGCTCTTTTACTTCCTTACCCTTTGTTCACACATCAAGATTCAATTATACAGATAGATTTACATCTTAGGCAGTCATACATATAATGTGATTTAAGTAAATATTTACGCTGTGCTGCTCCAAGGGCCAAGTTGAAAGTAAGATAAGACACTTTGACTTTATCAGTAACAATCCATCTGCACCCTGCTCTACGCTGCAGAAGGCCAGTAGCTGATAATTAAACATTTGTAACCCGTAGAGACCCGCTGCAGATTCTTCCTGTGTTTCAGCTTCAGTTTTGTTTATGTCGGGAGCCCTTCAAAACTCTCACAGTAGTACAGTGTTGCCAATTTAGTTCAGTTGATTCCAGGACAGGAAATAAACATGAAAAAGTTTTCTCCCCAAAATAGAAATTAGACAGCAGAGACAATGATACAAGTTATACACCGAAAAACTAGACATGTAACATCCATTCAAACAATAAACACTTTAAAAACTCACCAAATTGAATTCACCACAGAGTCTTTCAGATGTAGAAAGATGAGCAATACATTTAGATTGTTCTGTCTAACAGCTAGTGAACCATATATAAGTTATAATCCTCGGTTGGAGAGACGTGGTTACTGTCCTGGCCTCGACTGTCTCTGCTAGACTTCCTGTTAAAGATGTTGCAGTGAGTCTCCTCCCCAACTGAAACAATACTACCATCTGATAAACATACTCACTTATCCTTTTATGGATTTACACAGGCAGCCTCAGACCAGCACCAGAAAGTACACAAGTGTACAGAATAGAGTATGGACTGGTTATGGATATTGTAACAAAGCAAAATATGTAACAGTCAGACTTTAAGGATTGCAACTCAGCCTTTAGAAACAGGTGTAAAAGTCTTCTGTGGCTCTGGTGGAAGTTTAATAAAATCGGACTCATGACCGCTGCATTAACTGTAGAGACTTGCAGCACTAACTAATTATCTGAATTGTCACGTTTCAGGGGGACAAACTCAAAACTAGTTTTAATAATAAATGATGACAAAGTGATAAGGAATATGTATGTATGTAGGGAAATCAACCAGTTCTTTACCTTGATGATAAATATATCCAATCATATTTTAATTTAAAAACAAGGTCAATTTCTGAATGTCAGATGTTCAAACTATTCTCCAGTGATTATTAATACAACAAATATATGTTAGCAGGTATAACCTTCTGATGGTACCATCTCTTTACATATTTACATATTGAATATTTTTATTAATAGGCAAAGACTGGAAATCTGACTTTAAATTGTCTTCAGACAAAAACAAAAAGTAGTGTCTGCAGCTTTACTTTATCTAACTCTTTTCAATAGTTTGTTGTTTCTGCTTTGTTTAATCTAGTCAATATGTCAATATTTAACATTTATTACAATGAAAGGACAGACTCTATAAACCTCATATCTGGCAATAAGTGATTTATGATTGTGATTGTAAAACAAAACTGTAAGCTGTTATGTATTAACTGTGACGCTACAAAGAGCCAAACTTTTATAATATGTATGACACCACTACATGTATTTTTTACATTGTCTCGTTCTTTAACACAACATGCCTGCCACATAATTTTCAGCAAACGATAACAACCCTCAACAAGTCCTGCATTATCATTCTGATTCTTCACTCTAACACTTTGTTAATGAATGACATCCATCTATGCTTTTCCTGATTCAAAGTCTTTATATCAACAAAATAGTGTGTTTATGACTAATCCTTGACCTACGTGCTGTTGTTAAAAACCCAAATGTTTCATCCTTGAACACAACATACCTGCCGCATAATTTCCAGACAGGGAACAATGCCTAATAATTGGGCTAAGAAGTGGTAGTTCTACTTCTTAGATAGTCTTTTTACATTTTATGTAATGTAAGCTCTTTGTGATTTGCCTACTGTTGCATTATAATGGCATCTAAGAGTCCAGCCTTATTATTGGGGCCCTTCAGTCTGTCCAACACTTTGTTAATATATGACATCCATCTTTACTTTATCCTGGGACCAGTGCTGTACAGCGTTAAGACTGGAAATATGGAAACAGCTAGTCTGATTCTGTTTAACCAGCTCTGCTAAAACTCAGTAAAGCCAATTAACACATAATGTTTCTAGTGACATGTTAAGGTTTTGTGGTGAGTTATCTGGCTGATGTAGTAGCTTCTAGGATCTTGGTTTGGACACACCCCCTTCAGAGATTCAAAGATGCATTCAAACGCAGGCAACCCCGACTCGCTCAACAGTTCTGTTGTGACTCTACTGGATGAGTTCCAGAAACCCTTCTGGTGCGTCAGTTCGCCCATTTGCATCACGATGGTGAAGCAAATGAAGCATTTCAGCACAAACTACTGAAGCTGAAACGGACCGCTCAAAGTTCTGCTTTATGATCTCTAAAGTTCTGATGAAGTGACTTTGAGTTTTGTCAAGGTTTAATCAGATATTAGTTTATTTTACAAAAGTCTCATTCTGTAAAAATGTAAGAAAATAAAATATAAGTTCTAAGAGTTTAAACTTTAAGTAGAAAAATAAAAACACAAATCTGATTTTAGAGGTAAATTTCTTATCAGCTTTTTGTTTTAGCACATGGAGAATGTCACTGTTTTCACTTGAATAAAGATAAAATGGTACAAAATAAACTTAACATATGTAAAAGAGTTTACACCCCAAAACAAAGTATAAATATTAAGTTATAATTAATTTTGAATTTGAGCATTTACTGATTGTGTTAATTTCAATCAGTTATTTTAGTTTCAATCCCAACCACACGGAAGACTTTCAGTGAGAACTTGAACATTTCTTTTATCTACAATTCTGAGAAAATAAATCTTTTTGTTTCCAATATTTTGCCTTTTTATTTTTATATATTTAAATGTTCCTCGTCTGTGACAACAGGGATTTATTTTTGAGGCTTGGATGGTTGAACAGGTCAGTTTGAATGTGGGATTAGGATTATTGTAATCAAGTGAAGCAGTATTTTGTTTGTGAATGAACATTTATTCTTTTTTAAATGACTGCGAACCTCATCTGGGAAAACAGATAATAAATATAATCAGGACCCGAGAAATTGAAAAGTGTGGAAAAATACACACTTTCAATTTCAATTTGACCGCCCTCATTCAGCTCAGCTTCCTTATTTGGTGAACTCTACATGAGCACAGGCACAAAGCTTGAAACCCCATCAGAAAAAAAGATAGTAAAGTTTAAAGCATTGATCTCTAGGGCGGGAGACGTCGTTCCCCTGCTTAAGCAAGATATGCAAGATCGTCTTCATCTTAGTTCTTCCTTTAGTTAAGAAGCGAAACATAGGAAATTCAAGATGTACAGTACATCTGTTTGTGAGGTCAAAATGTCAAAGTGTTATTGCAGGGTGACAACCGCTAGATGAAGGCGTATGTGCAGAGAAAGGTATTACTTCCCCCTTTCAGGCTTAAGCATGAGGCCTCTCATGTAAATTTTAGCAGTGCTTTACCACATGTTAAGAACCGTGACATGCCTCCCTGCCTTTGTTACTTTCTCAGCATTGTTCATAGCCTTCATTTCCTGTAAAAGCAAAGGCAAACTTTATGTACATTAAGTTTTCATGTTTGCATCCTTGTCTCTGAGGCAAGACTGGGACATGTACAGAGTTAACAGAGGCAGATAAAGCTGCTTAAATTGACAAACTGAATGAGAAATTCCTCAAAACAAGATTTTTGTTTTTTAAGATATTGATCAAACATTGATTGGTATCTCCTCACATTGTTTTAATGCTATCAAACAATTCTATGGTGATGGATCCGTTTAATTTTCACATTAATACATTTACATTAATAACTCACATCCACTGTACTAATATCTCAGCCACTGTATACATTAAAGTCTTTGGAGGCCAAAATTTGTCCATCCATACTCCACACTCTTTGCTCCCTGACCAAGTAAATTGACAGTTGCAGTTGATGAGTTATACTCTGTGATACATTAAAGCCTAATGCGGACAGGTTGTAATGCATTGTCTGTACAGTTATCCTAAACTAGCGACTAATTTTCGTTATATTTTTGTTATATAAAGAGTGATGTTCTTTAAGCCCTGTGAGGAGGAGAAGATATTACAAACTTATGTTGTTGAAGTGTCAGTCTGAAGAGTTAAGATTGTTTTGTTTTTTTTAAGAAAAGTTCCTGAGGTTTGTCAATTGTAATTTTTTCATAATGCAACAAAAACACTGATCATTAAGTGTGACTTTATTTTATACTTCAAAGTTTATTAATGACAAACTCTGGGAAGATTTTCAAGTCAAACATTTTTTTAATTCACATTCTCAGAAAATAATGACAAAATAATTACATTACATTGATTCCATTTGAGAGAGTTAAATTACAGTAGAAAAATTTACCTTGAAAATATGATTTCTGTTGTTTCTCAACACAACTTAAAACAAAAGCTCTTGATAAGTAAACAAACATTTCCATCAGTTCCTATGTTCATTCAGTCAATCAGTCAACCTTCATTCATTATGCATTTGTGTCCACATTTGACAAGTGTAATCAATAAAAGATAAACGCAGCAATGGAATATATAAAAAATAAAAATAAACAAATGAAGCAATAATAAAATTCTGCAGAGTTTGAAATACAAAGTCGGTATTCTATTTTAAAAGCTCTTCAAACTCATTGTACACTCAAGGTTTTTGAGGTGCCAACTGAATACAAGATACAAACAAATGTGTGAACGACTCACAAAGCTATAGCACCATGAGCAGTTAAAAACCACTTAGTACTTTAAGGTCAGTCGATACAGACTTTTATTATTCTTACTGGCGCTGTGTGTGGTTTTGTCACAACTCAACTGGAATAATACAAAACAGCTCTGTGGGTTTTGAGGCTTTTAAATGACAGCATGAGTAATCTAATTGTTGCGATTGACAGGACATATGATCAAAGGGCCAGAGTTTCTACCGTTGTCATTAGTACAGGGACTAAAGTATGGAAAGAGTTTCTCAGTGAAGGAGCAGTCAGTGAAGGCGTAGAGAAGATCTGCAGAATCTACATCGTAAAAGCAAACAAGACCATCTTCGTAATTCACAAACACCCCCACCTTCTGAAGAGGCATCTTCAGAGAGAGGTCAACTGAAGGGGCATCATTAGCCGTGTACTCATCTCCATTTCTTAACCCTACAGTCCAGAATCCATATTTTGGACCCAGTGTGATATCCCCATTCCTGTCAATTGACTCTTTGGCCACTCCTACAGTCCAGGCCCTCTTCCCTTTAACCTGAACCTCAAAGTAAAATTTTCCTGATGAAAAACTCTCTTTTCCTAAGACATTAACACAACGATCAAATCTCTTAGGGCTGTCTGGGAGTTTCTTCCACACATCACCATCATGAACTTGCTTCCTGTCATCAGAGAGGAAGAGAGCAGGATGTGCTGTATCAGGATCCAGAGTCACATCCACTGCAAACTGCTGGACACTCTGCAGCTCAGCTTTCTTTCTTTCATATTCTTCATTGTGACTGACGGGAGATATGATGAGGGGGGCAGAGTTTCTACCTTTGTCATTAGTACAGGGACAGAACAATGGGTAGAGTTTCTCAGTGAAGGAGCAGTTGGTAAAGGAGTAGAGAAGATCTGCAGCTTCTACATCGTAAAAGGAGACCAGACCCTCCTCATAATTAACAAACACTCCAACCTTCTGAGGAGGCATCTTCAGAGAGAGGTCAACTGAAGGGGCATCATAAGCTGTGTACTCATCTAAATTTCTGAACCCTACAGTCCAGAAACCATATTTAGGACTGAATGTTATCTTCCCCTTCCTGTCAATTGACTCTTTGGCCACTCCTACAGTCCAGGCTGTCTTCCCTTTAACCTGAACCTCAAAGTAAAATTTTCCTGATGAAAAACTCTCTTTTCCTAAGACATTAACACAACTATTGAATCTCTCAGGGCTGTCTGGGAGATTCTGGCATACATCACCATGATGTACTTGTTTCCCATCACCAGAGAGGATGAGAGCAGGATGTGCTGTATCAGTATCCAGAGTCACCTCCACTGCAAAATGCTGGACACTCTGCAGCTCAGCCTTCTTTCTTTCATATTCTTCATTGTGTTTGACAGGAGATATGATGAGTGGGGCAGAGTTTCTACCTTTCTCATTAGTGCAGGGACTAAAGAATGGGTAGAGTTTCTCAGTGAAGGAGCAGCCAGTAAAGGAGTAGAGAAGATCAGCAGCTTCTACATCGTAAAAGGAGACCTGTCCCTCCTCATAATTAACAAACACTCCAACCTTCTGAGGACGCTGATTCAAAGAGAGATTAACTGAAGGAGAAGCAATAGCCTTGTACTCATCTCCATTTCTTAACCCTACAGTCCAGAATCCATATTTTGGACCCAGTGTGATATTCCCCTTCCTGTCAATTGACTCTTTGGCCACTCCTACAGTCCAGGTTGTCTTCCCTTTAACCTGAACCTCAAAGTAAAATTTTCCTGATGAAAAACTCTCTTTTCCTAAGACATTAACGCAACTATTAAATCTCTTAGGGCTGTCTGGGAGTTTCTTCCACACATCACCATCATGAACTTGCTTCCTGTCATCAGAGAGGAAAAGAGCAGGATGTGCTGTATCAGGATCCAGAGTCACATCCACTGCAAACTGCTGGACACTCTGCAGCTCAGCTTTCTTTCTTTCATATTCTTCATTGTGACTGACGGGAGATACGATGAGGGGGGCAGAGTTTCTACCATTGTCATTATTACAGGGACTTAAGTATGGGTAGAGTTTCTCAGTGAAGGAGCAGTTGGTAAAGGAGTAGAGAAGATCTGTAGCTTCTACATCGTAAAAGGAGACCAGACCCTCCTCATAATCAACAAATACCCCAACCTTCCGAGGACGCTGATTCAGAGAGAGACGGACTGGATGGTCATCATTAGCCGAGTACTCATCTCCATTCCTTAACCATACAGTCCAGAAACCATCTTCAGGACTGAGTGTGATCTTTCCCTTCCTGTCAATTGACTTTTTGGCCACTCCTACAGTCCAGGCCCTCTTCCCTTTAACCTGAACCTCAAAGTAAAATCTTCCTGATGAGAAGCTCTGCTTTCCTAAGACATTAACACAACTATTGAATCTCTTACGGCTGTCTGGGAGTTTCTTCCTCACATCACCATGATGTACTTGTTTCCCATCATCAGACAGGATGAGATTGGGATGTGCTGTATCAGTATCCAGAGTCACATCCACTGCAAACTGCTGGACACTCTGCAGCTCAGCCTTCTTTCTTTGATATGCTTCATCATGATTGATCGGACAGATTATCAGAGGGGCAGAGTTAGTACCACCATCATTAGTGCAGGGACTGAAGAATGGGTAGAGTTTCTCAGTGAAGGAGCAGTCAGTGAAGGTGTAAAGATGATCTGCAGCTTCTACATCGTAAAAGGAGACCAGACCCTCCTCATAATTAACAAACACTCCAACCTTCTGAGGATGGTGATTGAGGGTGAGACAGACTGGGGTGTCATCATTAGCCATGTACTCATCTCCATTTCTTAACCATATAGTCCAGAAACCATCATCAGGGCCCAGTGTGATTTGTCCCCTCCTTTTGATCGACTCTTTGGCCACTCCTAAAGTCCAGGAAGTCTTCCCTTTCACCTGAACCTCATAGTAAAATTTTCCTGAGGAGAAACTCTGTTTTCCCAATACATTGACGCATCTCTTGAACCTTTTAGGGTTGTCTGGGAGATTCTTCCATACGTCACCATCATGAACTTGCTTCCCGTCATCAGAGAGGAAGAGGGCACGATGTGCTGTTTCAGGATCCAGAGTCACTTCTACTGCAAACTGCTGGACCCACCTTAGTGGTCTGGCCTTCTTTTTGTTAGATCCCTCTGTGTGAGCACCAACATGAAATGGGTTGAAATCTAAAAAAAGGCAAGGCACACATACACAGTCAGTCTTACAGAACAGCTGTTGTAATGTAATATTTTAACCTGCAGACTTTTTTCACTTTAATTAACACGTTTGTTTAGGTTTATGACTTCTTTATTCAGATCTTGAAAACAAGGATTTAACCTCAATAAATCATGAGCTCTTTTGTCACTTTTTTCTTCACTGTCACTTTTTCAAAAAAATCAAGATTAAACTAATTCAAAATGGCCTGCAATTTGTTCCAATTAATTTGAATGACTTTAACCTTTCTGCTGAGAGAAGTGCAGGAGTTGTTCTGGGTAGGTGCAGTGACAGGTAGATTCAGTGGCCTCACCTTTAAAAACAGTGCCAGCCATGAAAGCTAACTCAAGAGGATCGAGACTTTGTTCTTCAACAAAGTCGCCCAGAGCGAGAGCCAGTGGATGGGTGGTTGTTGGGGGTTCTTTAGTTTCTGTGACTGGGAGTCACAGGACAAACCATAAAGAAAGACAAATAATAATCATTTTTTGTTAACACATTTCTATTAATAGAATATTTTAATTCATAACTCGTGATAAATGATTAATGTGATACAACAGTTTTTCAGAAGTTATTCTTTTTATCATCACCCAACGCACCTTTCGGTCTGAAGTTTTGCAAACGCTCCACCAGATCATTCCTGCTGATCTTCTGTAAAACCTTCAAGGTTACCTTCAGAGCTCCACGATCCAGATATTTATTTATCATGAGCTCCACCGTGTCCGGCCTGTCTGCCTTCTCCAGGTCAGCCAGTGGGATGCCATCGTCTCTCAGGTGAAATTTGAAAAGCTTAAACTGGTCTTCATTTAAATCCAGCAGAATATTCAAGAGCTCCTCTCTAAGTGTCGCCATTATGGCTTCCTGTTGTAAATATGACAAATTTTCCCATCAGTCTTTTGTATATGTGCATCTTATATTGCAATTCGTCTCCTGCTTGATCCAATGTTGCTTCATGTTTCTATGAATTACAGTAGGCAACATCATGTTTTCAATACAGGGCTGTTCTCTTACTTACCGTTCTCTAGTATCACAGTCTGTATTTATACTGGAACAGAATAAGTTTAAATCAAACAACATACTTTATCTCACATACCTCTACAGAAGATGATGAATGATCAGTTAATAACACTGGACTACTGCCATGAAAGTAATAATGATTAGCTACTTCACCATGGTCATTCCTAGTGCTTAAACTCAGAGGTCAGAGGTCAGCTGCTGATCAGGAGCTGACAGATATTCAGTGTAACTCTCAATGTAAGGAACAGAAGGACCTACCCTCCTGTATCAGCCAGTGCTGCTACAGTTGTTGGTGACACTCGTCCTATTTCCTGTGGTTGAGCTAGATGCCAAAACCTGCAAGAGAAGTGAAGTATATTGACAGTACATTGAAGATTTTATAATCAAAGACACTTCAAAATGCTTTCAAACATTTTAACGGAAATACAGCTTAATAGCTGCTTCCTGTCTAATTGCTGGAGTTCACTTGGCTTCCTCGGCTGAACAGCAGTAAGAGAAGTAACTGTGGCTTCCCCTCAGAGGAAATGTCCCAGAACAAGATACTGTTTAAAGATTCCTCTATGACCCATTTTTTAAATTCATCTACGTTGTTTTTGCAATTGTATGTGCCCTTTCTCATTGCAAGGCAGGATTTATACTTTTTCTTAACTTGATGTTGGATAGTCAGTAGTGGCGGCTGGTGAAAAATATTCTAGGTGGGGCTGTATGTGCCAGAAGCTTTCAGTAACTATCCCAATAAAAGAACCCAAACCAAAAGATACCATTGTTGTAGGGATAAACAATAATCATTTAATTGCCCTTTAGAAATCAACAGTTTGACAGATAATGACAATGATATGAGATGTATATTAGTGATTACTCTTAATACAAAATTACATTTCTTGAGAGACATTTACAGTTGGATGATGATTAAAAATAGTGTCATAGGAACATAAAATGTTGTAAAATTGGATTAAATACATTAGTGAATACTCATAGTACAAAATTACAATATAATGGTATATTATAATATTTACAGGTGGATGGTGATTAAAGTTAACTATACACAGAAAAAGTGTGTGTCTGTGTGAGTGTATGTGTGAGTGAGGGGGTGAGTGAGGGAGTGAGGGAGTGAGGGAGTGAGGGCTCTTATTTGTACATGAACCTTGTCTCCTCTGTAGCACAAGCACCAGCTGACAATGAGTGGCAGTGTCTGTTGTTTCATCTGCCTGAATAGCCAGATAATCTGCCCTTTTTATATCCTCCAGAATGCAGTCTGGAAGAACCGTCAGCATAAAGTCCAAAAGTTCGTTTTGAACTGTCTTTGAGGCCTTTAAACACAGTGGCGGTCTTCAGGTGCTCCTCTAATACACCGTCCAGCGAGGCCACAAGGTCGACTAATCCCCGAAAAATGCCGGGGTTGTCGGACGATGCTGTCTCATCGTGGCCTCGCAATGCCAACTCAAAAGCTCAACAGAATTTCACACACTCAATGATCCTCGATCCAGCTGTTCGTTGTGTTTTCTGACCGCAATCCTGTGTCCTTCATCCAGCTGCGCAGCTATGCTAGTCCTGCCTAGCACGGCTAGCTTGACGGCGTTGCTCATGTGCACCTTCGAGCATTCATGTTTTTTAATCCACTGATAAATGTTTTAGGTCTCTAACTCCTGTTACAGTCCATGTAATATCTGCCCCCGGCATCTTAAAAAGTAAACACGGGAAGCAGAATACTGCATTTGCAAAACAACATCCAGTTAGCCAAGCCTTCACGTCATACCAGTTCAGAGAGAAGCTCCTCTGGTGAGTTTTACCTTTCTCCTGTGTCTGCTGTGTTAAATTCAGACCGGGCTTCTCAGGTCCAAGTTCTTTAACACAAAGTTTTTCCCCTAAAGTTCTCCTTTCGAAGTGGTTTAGCAAGAGCGATTTTACAGAATTTACGGGTAGCTGAAGCTCTGCGTGTTCTTGTTCTTGTCTACTTGACGACGCCATCTCGATTTCCCACACTTGTTTCTGGTTGCTAGGATACTTATAGGCTTGGGGCGCTATTTTCAGCGCCCCAAGCTTAACAAATTTGATGACGCTAATTGGCTAAATTACCTTTTGCTATCTGTTTTTTTGTCTCAGCAACAGTCTACCATTGGCTGAGCTGCTGCAGTTCTGGGGCAACTTTTCTAGCGCCCCAGGAGAGAGGGCAAATGACCGTGGACACAAATTACCCCGTGGTTTATATTATATATATATGGCTCGTTCTTTATAATTCAAAACACATTTATTTGTAAAATAAGCAGTAATCATTTATTTTAAACGATTATTTTGGAAAAAATAAAAATAAATAAAAACATTTAAAAATCACTTTCCATCAGGGAGGGCGGTGCCCTAGCGCCCCCTATTGGCCAGCCGTCACTTGGCCTCAAGGACTACCTGGTTAGAATTTTGTTGTCAAAGGTCAAGTTCACAAATTCATACATGCTTACTAATTATGACATAATTTAAGTCCATTTTCTAAAATGATTAGACGAAAGGACATTTTACATCCAAATGATCAAAGGTCAACTTCACTGTGAGTTCATCATGTTCCACAAAAACATTTACTCAGTGTTTTATCTCCATTTCCTGGAACTTACCTAGTTGGCAGAGGCATGCGAATGTAAGGCAGTAATTCTAGTTTAAATTTCTAACACAACTTTATGTGACACTATTAATGTCTTTCAGGAAAAACTCTTTTTTTTTTAAACAATATCATATACACCCCTCTCTCTGTCATCTGACTCTTCACTTCATTTCCTTCAGTTTGGCCGTTCAATTATAAACACTTTTGGTTTCTGATGTGGTCGGACGGCACGTCTCAAGGACTAGTTCTGTAAGACCATAAACCGGCCTTAAGACCAAGATAGGAAATGTATTTTAACCCAGTAGCTGAACATTGTGACATTATAAGGTGTAAAAATCAAACTTACCTGAGTTTGCTAGCTAGCCAACTAAGAGAGGCCGTAAACACCTGAGGAGAAATCATAACCTAATTCACCCTCATGGTTAAAACCATATACAGTTCCTGGTAGAAGCAATCTGGAAGTTTTAAGTAAATATTTATGTTGCACGCTTTCAAACAGTTTAAACAGATGCTGTGCTGCTCCAAGGGCCAAATTGAAAGTAAGATGAGACACTTTGACTTTATCAGCCCTTCAAAACTCTCACAGTAGTACAGTGTTGCCAATTTAGTTCAGCTGATTCCAGGACAGAAATAGACATGAAAAAGTTTTCTCCCCAAAATCCAAATTAGACAGCAGAGATAATGATACAAGTTATACACTGTAAAAACTAGACATGTAACATCCATTCAAACAATAAACACTTTAAAAACTCACCAAATTGAATTCACCACAGAGTCTTTCAGATGTAGAAAGAAGAGCAATACATTTAGAAAGTTCTGTCTAAAAGCTAGTGAACCATATATAAGTTATAGTCCTCGGTTGGAGAGAGGTGGTTACTGTCCTGGCCTCGAGTGGCTCTGCTAGACTTCCTGTTAAAGAAATTCTCCAGTCTCCTCCCCAACTGAAACAATACTACCATCTGATAAACATCCCCACTTATCATTTTATGGATTTACACAGGCAGCCTCAGACCAGCACCAGAAAGTACACAAGTGTACAGAATAGAGTATGGACTGGTTATGGATATTGTAACAAAGCAAAATATGTAACAGTCAGACTTTAAGGATTGCAACTCAGCCTTTAGAAACAGGTGTAAAAGTCTTCTGTGGCTCTGGTGGAAGTTTAATAAAATCGGACTCATGACCGCTGCATTAACTGTAGAGACTTGCAGCAATAACTAATTATCTGAATTGTCACGTTTCAGAAGGACCAACTCAAATAGTTTTAATAATAAATGATAACAAAGTGATAAGGAATATGTAGGTATGTAGGGAAATCAACCAGTTCTTTACCTTGATGATAAATATATCCAATCATACTTTAAAAACAAGGTCAATTTCTGAATGTCAGATGTTCAAAATATTCTCCAGTGATTATTAATACAACAAATATATGTTAACAGGTATAACCTTCTGATGGTACCATCTCTTTACATATACACACATATTTACATATTGAATATTTTTATTAATAGGCAAAGACTGGAAATCTGACTTTAAATTGTCTTCAGACAAAAACAAAAAGTAGTGTCTGCAGCTTTACTTTCTCTACCTCTTTTCAATAGTTTGTTGATTCTGCTTTGTTTAATCTAGTCAATATGTCAATATTTAAAATTTATTCAAATGAAAGGACAGACTCTATAAACCTTATATCTGGCAATAAATGATTGATGATTGTGATTGTAAAACAAAACTGTAAAATGTTATGTATTAACTGTGACGCTACAAAGGGCGACACTTGCATAAAATATATGACACTACTATATGTGTAATTTAAAACTTCAGATGTTTTATCCCCCAGAAACTCCCATTAAAGCATAAATTACACATTTGTGTTTTGTTGTGTTGTGCGACCAACAGAAGTCCATCACTCATTTTCATTGGTCACATTCTCAAACCAGCTCTTGCAGGTGTTCAGAAAAGGCTTTGTGTATATTTTTGGATAACCATTTTCAATGATACTGGTGATTTTCTGTAATACCAGGGTTACTGGCTTTACAGAACCAATTCTTTGCAGTAAGACATCAGGAGATGCTTTACACCTGTTTTCTCTTTCTGCTGTAGCAGGAAAATGCATCAGAACACTCATATTAACTAAGCTGACTCATCACTTTTTGAATTGACTGAGCAAGAGATGCACTGTGGACAGACATGAAGAAACTCCATGGCCGAGCAACATTTCTTAAATTGTCTCGTTCTATAACACAACATGCCTGCCACATAATTTCCAGTCAGCAAACGATAAAAACCTTTAAGTCCTACATTATTGTTCGGCTCCTTCAGTCTAACACTTTGTTAATGAATGACTTCCATCTATGCTTTTTCCCGGGGCAAAGTCTGTATATCAACAAAATAAAGTGTTTATGACTAATTCTTGACGTACGTGCTGTTGTTAAAAACCCAAATGTTTCATCCTTGAACACAACATGCCTGCCGCATAATTTCCAGACAGGGAACAATGTCTAATAATTGGGCTAAGAAGTGGTAGTCCTACTTCTCAGGTAGTCTTTTTACATTTTATGTAATGTAAGCTCTTTGTGATTTGCCTACTGTTGCATTATAATGGCATCTAGGAGTCCAGCCTTATTATTGGGGCCCTTCAGTGTGTCCAACACTTTGTTAACATATGACATCCATCTGTACTTTATCCTGGGGCCAGTGCTGTACATCAACATAATAGTGTTCATGAGAGTAATTTTATTTTATTTCCTTATGTGATCCAGCCTGAACACCTCCATTGATGATAGTTTCTTATTGGTAATGTGGCAGGCAGACATATATACCTGTGTGGTTGGTATTGATGGAAGAAAATGCAGTGACTTGGTGACTGGACTTATTACACAAGCTAGCTTGGAAAGCCAACAGACACACAAAGTTAGGGATTTGCACACTGATCATTTATTGTGTGTTACACATCAACCATTATTCATTGCCAGACACAACCATCCCTACAGACATGAGTGGTAGAATATAGATATGAACAAACCAACTCCCCCTTCTGGAGAAAGAACCGGAGACTGTGGCAAGGGATCAGAGCAAGGCAGCACACACATCTGTAACTCCATGTCATCAAACAGGAAGTGGCACCATCTAGTGGCAAAACATGGCACTACAACCAAACTCCATTACATTTTTAGACTGTTTCAAATCATTTCCCTCATCTCCTACATTATTATTGATCAAATCATGAAGAGTGATTCATTTATTAATCACAAACATCACATTTACTGATGACATTTGGAAGAATGGTGGAATCTGTTTTAACTGGATGAATGGTCATATCTAATCAATGTTATTGACAGGAGAGATGATCAGAGGGGCGGAGTTTTTACCATGATTATGATGACCAGGACTGAAGAATGGATAAATTTTCTCAGTGAAGGAACAGTCAGTAAAGGAGTAGATCATGTGTGCAGAATCTACATTGAAAAAGGAGACTGAACCTTTACCATAATCCACAAACACACCCACTTTCTTTAGTGGATGTTTTACACTGAGATTGACACCAGAAGCTTTGTACTCATCTGTATTCCTTAAACATATAGTCCAGTAGCCAGTCTTGGGGCCTACTGTGATTGACCCCTTCCTACTGACTGACTCTTTGGCAATTCCTAAATCCCAGGAAGTCTTCCCTTTCACCTGAACCTCGTAGTAAAATCTTCCTGAAGAGCAACTCTGCTTTCCCAAGACATTGACATTAGGTTTAAATCTTTCTGGATTGTCTGGGAGATTTTGTTCTACATCACCACAGAAAACTTGTTTCCCATTGTCAGACAAAAGGAGATGGGCATTTGCTGTGTCAGGATCTAGACTAACATCCACGGCATACTCCTGGACCCTGATCAGCTTGGCTTTTGCAATCAACTTCTCCGTCCCATTGATGAATTTTTCCTTCAGCTGAGTCACAACGCTCCCAAGACTTCGTCCATATGGTGGAGGTGGGATGTTGACGTCTGTCCAGTTCTTGGTGGGTGGAATAGCATCCCGGGAGCAGTCTTCGATGTGCGACAGCCGCTCCACCTCAGTACTTCTCTTGGTCAGCTCAGAAATTTCCTGCTCCAGCTCTTGGATGAATCCTTCGGCCTGTTTCTGTGTTGTTTTCTGTTTTTCTTCAATTGCTTCGATTAGATTTTCCAGACTTCTCTGAACCGACTGCACTAACGCACCGAAGACCTGTACACTGTCTGCGGTGTGTCTGTTTGCAGATTTCCTGCTGAGTTCTGCTGAGCATTTGATTTCCTGGATCTTCATCTGTCTCTCCTGGATCATCAGCTTGATTATGGCCTTTGTCTCCCCCAGCTCAGCCTTCTTTCTTTCATACTCACATTTGAGAAGAGCAGAATCTTGGTTCTTGAAGACTAAAACAAAGCAGAGCAGGACATTCACACATCTTGTCAGTCTTCCACAGCTTTTGGTGGTGTTGGGTAAATTGCTATTTTCACATTATTATTGTTTGAACATTATACTTAATCCACAATGAATATGCTGAATGTAATAATTTATAAGATCTGTGTGAAAGTTGGTTTTCAGACATTCATATTTTTTAACTTACCTTTTGGTCCTGAGCTGATACTGGATAAATGCTCCACCAGATCATTTCTGCTGATCTTCTCTAAAATCTTTATGGTTATCCCCAGAGCTTCGTTGCAGCCATATTTTTGCACCATCAGATCCACCGTGTCCTGCCTATCTGCCCTCTCCAGCCGGGCCACTGGGATGGCCGAGAAACCTTCTAGGATGCCATCCTGCTTCAGGAACCACTGGAAGTGCTTGAGCTGCTCATCTTTCAGCTTTTCCAGAGTGTCCCAAAGAGTTTCTGTAAGTTTTGTCATTGTGGTTCCCTGATAAAAGAAGAAAAAAGAATTACTAATGAATACACTTTGTATGATCAAAAGCTAGACCTTGGAGCAAATGGTTCTGTAACAGGAACTAAAAGAGAACCATTCCTCTTTGCATTGCAAATGATTTCCCCTTTCCCCTAAAATGACAAGTTGTTACTTCACATTTTCCTCATAGTCACACCTTCTTAGACTTTACTACAGCTCAGAATTTTATTAAAATCTAATTTCCTACAAAGAGTTTACCCTATAAATTGCAGGTTTATAATTAAACAATCTCACCAATAGAACAGATTTGATGAAATGAAAGTTGGAAACCAAAAAAAAAAAAAAACATTTAACACTAGAACCATTTCAACCATTATAACACTTCTTTATTAATGAATATTCAAAATTCATCATAGTATTCATAAGGAATGCTATAACAATGGCATATAGTAGTTGAAACTTCAGGCAAGTCTAATGTTTCGTTAAAATAGTTTTACCTGTTAAACTCGTCCTGTAACGTCAGAGCTTTTGTTCCTGCTCTGGACGAAGATGTTGTCTTGAAGCCGTCAGTGTCTGACTGTGGTGTAATCCTCAAACCTTCACCTTCCCAACCTAGAAAACGTCAGTATGACATCAGACCAGGTGGACCTATCAGCTGTCCCACCATGTTATGTACCAATAGAGAAATTAAATGATTATATGGATGCACCATGGGCGGAAATATAAGGTGTGGTTTCAGGCTAGTAAAAATATGGGCTGAGTTAATATTTGGAGTAAGTAAGCAGATAATGACAGACTATACCACCCACGCACAAAAGACAGTGTAGAGGACCAACAATAAAAGACATCTGGTCGTCAGAACAGGTTGAAACAGAGGGACTTCAGTATGAACTCTGGGTCAAACTAAACCTCACAGCCTGGCGACCTGATGTCAGTCCAAACATACAAACAAACCAAACATGGCTAAACAGGAAGCAGGTCACAGAACAGCAGGTGACATGTTGCCTGTTCCCAGGCTACTGAGTCAGAGTCAGGAAAAGGATAGGCAGGAATGGCTCGAACGTAAGGCTGGAGTTCGTGTCCTGACTTGTCCCATATGTAGATATTCTCAGATATGCTCAGTCGAGCACATTCCTCCGTCACGGCCAAACAATCTTACACATCTCTGAGATCCAGCTTATTACCTGGATCTGCACCAGACTATACTAACTCATAGATCTCAACACCATAAATATGTCCCAATCCAAACATTATTTCCTGAGAAATTGATGAAAAATTTGAAAAATGCCCTATTTTGCAATGTGAATATTCCTGGATTCCTGGATTATTCCTGGATATTCCTGAATGTTTAATGGGTTTTTCCCTGGCCCGTGTCCCATGCCTTTACCAATTTTGTGCAAATCACTTCAGTACTTTTTGTGTAATCCTGCTGACGAACACACAAAAAATTTTAAAGAGCTGGCTTCATCGTCACTGTACATAACCCTTGATTTTCCAGGATCATCCAAATTAAACGTCTTTTGTGGAGATACTGGATGAAGGCCAGAAACAGTGTAAGGTCATGTAGTTACTAAACTACAAACAAAAGAAAAGGAAAAAGGAAAACCTTTGATTTCTTTTTAAAGATGGCGGAAGATAAGTCAATGACACTGTTATAATATTAAAACCTATCCCTGTCTAGACTTACCTCTCTGCATCCTTTGGGAAAGAAAAGACAGATCCACTTTTCTTGTTATTACAGCTTGTTGCTGCACAAAGCTCAGGCATTTTTATCACCAACTGATGGATTACTTGTTTCTGTCGTGGCAGAGAGGAGGAGCCTCCGACTCCACAGCTGGCTTCTCCTATTGGTGGCTATGATCCTGCCTCACACAGCTGCATCCGTTTAAGCATCAGAGGAGGAGAGTTTAAGAGCCCGGCCTGCACATCATTAGTGGCGGCTGACATGATAGGCTGTTTGCCACTGTGAACATTTGTGTGTAATTTGAGATTTGGTTTGAGAAGCTGGTAGTGATTGTTGGGGACTGGGCTGGGTTTAAAATTCTGCTTGTGCATCACACCCTTAGAAAAAGACTGTTGGACACATTAGGAACAGGGGTGCTGCTTCTAGTGTTTTTGGGTTGGTTAGAATCACATAGTTAGGCTCTTTGTTGGTTCCTGTTCCCCTACATCAGTTAGTCAGTTTTATGTTGCTTCTCTTTTCCCGTAGCTGGGTTGTTACATAAAGACAAGACTGCCAACATACGGTGAGTGGGGAGACAGCCCCATGACATCATATACAGACACCAGAGACCAACGTGGCAGCAGTGAACTGAAACCTGGCTCTGTCAGTAAGTGAAATACTCGGTGAGTAAAATTTCCCGGGCTGTTGTATCTTCTTTGTTTGCAGAAATCGACTGCCTGGTGCTGGATGTGAGTCCCACAGCGTCTGAGGTTTTACTCTCTCAGCAAAGTGGTTCCACAAAGGGTTTATATCTTGATGCTTCATGGGAACAGTGCAACATCTACTGGCCTGAATGCAAAATGGGCAAAATACAAACGTTTGTATGTCACAAACTGAATGTAAGTATAAGGGAAAGCATGATTGTATTTTATATTCCAAGCTTAGATTTATATACTGTCAAAGCAAATCAAAATGTTTTGTATGCATCAAATGTGTCAATATCAGTGAAGTTAAGCTCAATGTCTTTGTTTTAACTTAGTGACAAAACTAAGTTAGTTTGCAATGTGGGCAAAGAACATGTAGCTTTACTTTTAAATGTCAGCTCTGGTGGTTGTGCTGTAAAGGTGCAATATAAGATGTGGCCAGAACTTTAGTTTAACATGTTGAAATAATGAATTAACACAATCAACAGTGTGTGAAGTGGCTATAGTGGTGAAGACCTCCGTCTGTTGTATTTCAGAGTTATCTCCTTAAATGCGCATGCGCACCAGCCAGCACCGACCTGTCCTGTGTTGTAATACCACTTTGTGACACTAGAGGCTGTGTGAGTCAGCGGCGCGTCAAGTCTGCTCTCAGTCCCACGAAGAAGAACAACTTCCGGCGGCTTCAGGTTAGCATCACAGAAACACAGGAATGGCTGAACCGCCTAAAAGACGATATTCATCCGCATCCCGAAGGACCGCTCCCGACAAGAAACCACGTTCAACGGCAAAGAAAAGAAGCGACACGCGTAAATCTGGATGTGACTTTCCACCGCTGGAGAAGCTCCTGAGAGGAAAGAGATGCGGTTTGATGCCGAGCTCGCAACTTTCCTGTTAGCCTGGTGAGTAGCATGTTAGCTCTTTAGCTAAAAGTATAATCAGTTCAACGACTGACAAACCGTACCGACAAACATTTCAGGTGGTGATATTGACGTTGTCGACAGACGTTTTAGCGGTTAGTAGGATTGTGTCTGTTGCTCTCGGCTGTTGTCCAGCTAGTGACGTCAGTGACTTTAGGCTGATTTTGTAACTGATGACTGTAACTTGAGATTGTATGGACCGAGTGAATACACGTCGGTCGGTTCACCATGTTGTAACCACTTTACATTAATTTAGATCAGCCATGATTGAAAGTGCAGTTTCTATACATTTCTCAGGAGATTTCAGCATCCCTCTCTTTATCAGGACCTGAGCCAGTACAGATTAGAGTATTAGCAGTTCAGTTCAGGCAGTTTATGTCCTTACAGCTGCTTTCACACCGCTGCTGTGTGTGTACTAAATTCACACACAAATATTAAAGGGCGGGATCAGCCTTCTGGTTTTCACCATAACCAGTTCATCCCAGGTACATGCGTGTGTCACGTAGCTTGTGATTAAGTATATTATGTATTATCATTTCATGCAAACATGAAATTCATTTTTTGATCCAAAACCTTTTTCTTCAAGCCAGTGCCAAGTACTTCCAAGCTCCTGGCAACACCTGCCAGACAGAGCAGGAGGAAGAGCGAGTTGTCTTCCCTCCCAGAGACCAGGAGAGGCAGCCCAGGTGACCGTTCAAGGCAGCCATGGGGAAGAACACCTCCTGTCCTGGGAAGGAGAGTCTCCAGAGGTGAGATTCACTTCAGACTTCACACTGTTTCCTCTAATGAATATCAGATCTATATTAACACACACTGCTCTCTGATTATCTTTCAGCTGTCTTCTTGGACTGACCTCGGGCCCTGCAAACTGGGCCAGTGTTAGCCGCCTGGTGGAGGCAATTTGCAACCAGCTCTGCATCTTCACCCGGTGGCCACGTGGTCCAGAGGGACCGTGAGGACTCGCTGGTCATTCATTCTCAAGGATTATGTGGCCATCAAAGAGGCAGTGCTGGCCGGCCCCAGGTTGATGGCTCAGACCAACATCCAGCTCTTTGAATGACTCAGTGGTAAGAGTTTGTCATAAAGCTGTTGGTGTGTTGTAATCTGTTCTGTGATTTATCTTTTAAAGAAAGCTGAAAATCCTAAAACAGTCTGTGTTTGTCTGTGTGTTCCAGCTGCTGGCCAGACTCTCCCTTCAGCAAAGGGTCTGTCCTTGGTCCAGGTGGGACAAGGACAGACCTTTAACTTCACTGTCCTGGAGGAGCAGCCTGGATCCTCCAGCAGGGGTCTCCTGAGGGAAATCTGTCTCTTTAGCTTCTTAATGCTCCACTATGTTCAGCAGCTGCTCTCGGACCGTGTCTGTCTGCTGTTTGCTGCTGAAGAGGTCGTGGACAGTGGCTACGGCCGAAAAAGTGTATATATTAAAAGATGACAAAGACGGTAACTGAATCATTATTTTACTGCACAGTTCATTTTTCTTTTCTTTTAATTGTATTCTTAAATTGCGTTCACCATGGCCTTAAAAACTCTTCGACACCAAGATAGAAAGTTTAAATGAGCACAGTGCAAAGACTGGACACTGACTGTTTCCCTGGTAAAAATGTTTTAAATAGTTTCCATTGGGCGCAATGCTGTTACTGTAAGAATTAATTTGTAATGTGTCGTCATTATATATATATATATATATATATATAATATATATATATATATTATATATATATATATATAATATATATATATATATATATATATATATATATATTATATATATATATTATATATATATATTATATATATATATATGAATTGGGTGAACATGAATGAAACTAATGCAGTATAATGGAACAGGCCTGCAGTAAATCCTCCTTCATGAGGATTATAATGTTCGGTATTTACTGAATCTGTTTGAGAAGTGTTGGTTTATTTTAATGGTCATTGTGGAGGCTGTAACTGTAATTGTGGTAATGTTTAAGTGTACTGGGATATACTAGAGTGTTCCTAATATATTGGCAAATCTAATTCCTATAAATGGGATGGACAAAATATTAGGAACACCTCTCAGTATAGGGTTAGTTAATATTCAGTGGTGTCCAAAAGCCTGAGACCACTTTCCCATGTAGCCTCACATGTTGCTCCACAGCAGCTCTAGTGTCGCTCAGTTTCATTTACAAAGGAGAATAAAATGAGCCATTAAAAACACTGAATGGAGTTCAGCAGGGTATCTCCTTAAGTCTCAAGTCACCGTGTCTCACCTGTTTCGAACCTAAATTTGTCCCCACATCCATAGCAAGACATGTCTACACACATGTGCATGCCTGAACAGAAGTTGATCTGCAATAAAGCTACTGTGATTTCTCCTGCTAGAACAGAACTACATGGACATCAGTAAAACAATACACTGAGTTAATCAGTCTATTTAGCCAATCAGTCAGTTGTGTTAAAGTTTGTGCAGCAACTGCACTTGTGTGTCTGTAAATGTGCCTCCAAAAAGCTTGTTACCTGGCTGAGACACTTGTACAGTTCATATCTATCTAAGGTGGAGATGATGTTTGTGTGTGTGTGTGTGTGTGTCAATGTGTGTGCGTGGTGTTAGGAACCGCCAAAGCTTAACCTTCAAAAAGCCCTTTGAAGTTGTCAGGACCGACCAAAATGACCTCACAATAATGGTTTTTAAACCAAATTCATCCTCACAATCATAGACGAGATGTACACACACATACACACATACACACACACACAATGAATACGCAGCAGGCACGTTCAAAATTTCTTCAGGAATTTTCTATTTCTAGTATACCAACATCTGCCAGAAAATAAGAGACAGTATCCTCTAAAATAGCAAAAAAATTAGAATAACTGTCTTCCAAACTTTCATTCTATTGTTTTAAAGGTTAAGTCTTTAAAAATGTAGGATTTCAAATTTGGGCTGTCTTGTTAAATATTTTATAATTGTCTATATTTTTGTATAATATTAAAAAAATATAGATAAAATAAAAGAATTTGTTTTAAAAGCAAGATCAATAAACCAGCTGATGTAATGGCTAATATTGGCTTCATGCAGATATACTGTGTCAGCCAATAAGTAACAGCTAATTGCAGTATTTGATAGAGTTTAAAAACATTATCAGTATTATATATATTGCAGTGACAAAGTTAATTTTTCAATTCTTAGGTGTTCCACTCAGTACATATTGTCTTTATCACAATTCTTAATCAACTAATTTTGGTGTTTCATATTAGCAACCTAAAAGGATATCAGTTTAAAAAAAAAAAAAGTATAATAAAATGTATAAAATTTAAAACAACATAAAGTTGGAAGATACTTTATACTATTTAAAATGTTTTGTGGGTATAGTAAAGTTTAATTTTCATATTAACGCTGTGTTCACTGCTGCCTACTTTAAATTATATTGAATTTTACATCAGCAAATATAACTACCGCCTAAGCTGAAAGCGGATTGGTCGATTTGATTTCGGCTGTTTTCTGATTGGTCAACGCAGCAGCTCGAAGGCACCTGCTGCACCTGTCGCGCGACCTGAAGAAAAAGTTGGGCAGCCGTTGAGAAGTTGAGCAGAGTGGGCTGGTCCATTGTTCCATCCTGGAGGAGGGGAGGAAGGGGGGGGAACCGAGTCCGGAACAGAGGAAGTAAACTAAAAGCTGTCAGACGAGTTTCCACCTTTTCCTGGGGAGGAATGGAGCGCTCCAGGAACTCTCGAGTCCCGCAAAGAAAACTTTACAACCTCCGTTGTGTTGTGTAAAAAAAAAAAAACAAACATAGAAAAACTACCAGAGAAGAAGCGCGTTAATTTTTTAGCTAGTTTACCGCTAATGAAGAAATGGCGTCGGAGCCGAAATTAAACGGGAATGAACTTTTGGAAATTGACATATGCGACGGCCGCGTCTGCTCCGAGGACGACAGCGGCGTTTTTGTGAACTCCGCCGCCTCCCTCCAGGATGATTTCTCCGGCTTTCGCCAGTGGACGAGCCCTGCCGAGTCACCAAATGACACATCATCATCATCATCACCATCATCATCATCATCTCCGGGACAGCAGGAGCTGATCCCCAGCGAGCACGGTGCTCCGCCGCCTGGCACCGTTACTGCCACCCACACAGCACCGACGGCCGGTGACAGTGACTCTGAAGCCGGGGTTGATGGACTTAAAGCCCCCAGGACTTCCATAGTGGACTGTCTGCTGGTGGAGCTCTATGAGACCTACAGCGGAGGCAGCAGGAGGAATGCGGACAGCTGGGACAGCTCCACCGAGGCATCCGGGTCAGATGCCTTCCTCGGCCGCAGTAACTCCGGGTCCAGCTTCCTGCAGGAGCTCCAGGAGAAGCACACCAGGAGGCATCAGATGAACTACTTGGCCCAGAAAGGTGAGGGGCGTGTGGGTAGTTTAGGCATATGGACAGCATCTGGCCTAGTAAGGTCAATTTCATTCACATTAAAGCATTAATTGTCTCTAAGAGCTGCACAATCTGTACAATATTTTACAATTGAGAGAACAAAACAAAACTCTGTAAACAACTTGTCAAGTTAATTTGGTTTGATGGTTTCATCCCTATTTGCTACTTTCAGAAGTGCAGCTCTTCATTTCCTTATGCATATTTTCCCATCTTTTTTAGGTCTGATATTTGGATATGGTAGGTTAGATATGTAACTTAACAGCAGCGCTTTATATTGTTCTAATAGATGAGGGATGAGGATATGGCGATATTTTAGTCCTGTTTATTCATTATATTGATTGTACTTGACATAAAGGATCCTGTCCACATCTTTCAAGAATCCTCCTGTTGTAGAAAATGGAGCCAACATATGTGATAATGGTCAAAATAAATGTTTTTTTCTTTTACATTTAAGTTAAATTAGGTTCTGCTTATATATCCTTAAACTGCTGAGATTTAAAAAGGAATGATCGCTCTTATTCTGACATATGCCACCTATCAGTTACATGTCACAGGTGCCCCACAGGTGTCACATAAACTGCTGTCTCTGCCCATGACGTAAATGGAAACAGATCAAATTTGCGATTGTTTCTTTTCAAAGTATATTTATTGAGTTTTGTTATTTTTTTAAGAATAACAGCAAAAAACAAAACAACATCAACAAAGAGCTCAGCAAAAATAAAATAATATAAGGTGTCAAAGGGACATTACAATTCATTACAAATAAAAGACAAGGCACAACAAGGTGGTTCATAATTAGTCATATTTGTGATTTTTAAATTGAATTAAGAATCTGCATATCAGAGGTGAAGTTAAGTGGTTTTCCAGACTGTCTTCACCCTGCAGACAGATGCATGCTGGGTAAACAAAGGCCATCCAGTGGCCAGAGGAGCTGTATGTACTAAAGAAGCAGGTTTTGTTTTGTTGTTTTTTTTTTTAACTCATCTGCATCCGCACTAATCAAATATAGAAATGGTCATGTCTGGCTAATACCTGATCTGCTTAGTGAGGTCAGGTTGCATTCTTAGAAAATGTAATTGAATAACTGTGACTACTCTTGTGGAGGTATTTAATTTGCTACTACATAAAAACTAGCTAGAGTTACAGTAGCTTTAAGGTAAGTCTCAAAAGTAAAATAAAAAAAATAATATGAGACTTAAACTGATAAAGATTTGCTTTTATCTTTGTGAACTACTCAATAAAACGAGACTGTAATATGTGCCTGTAACTGGCTTGTCTGCAAGGATCCACTGTAATCAGATATGAGAAGAAGGTAGCCAGAGTATGCGGACCTTTACATACACAAACACACTCAGACACAGAGGATGATTAGTGCTTTGACAGCTCGTTTTCTGTAGTGTTGCCTCGGGAATCTTGAAAGGCATGTTGGTGTGAGCGCCACGCCGCCATTGTTTCCTCTGTTAAAGTGGAATCCTTCAGTAAACACAGCCAGGCCGCTGAGTTCACAGTTTGCCCTCTGCACATGTGAGGCTCGGTCAAGTTAAACAATGCGGAGGAGGACCGGCAATCAGGGAGAGGAAGGCCTCCGATAACGCCCAGAAGAACATGTGACTCCTGTCTCTAATGTGTGTAGTTATAGGACTTAATGATGCGGTTTGGTAAAAGCTATCAATGTGTTTGATTGTCAGCAGCAGTGTAGTATATTAAGTCAGTTCTCAACTTGCTAAAATGTCCTTTAGAAGATCCTTCTAGCTCCACCCAGACACAAATGTAGTATATGTACATATATGGAATTTCCATATGTGAAATATATGGAAATATAAAATAAAAACATATATGTAAAAACTATATTATTAGAAATTGGAACAATTTCATATATTGACATATACGTATGTCAAGTCCATACAAATATGTATGTTTATGTATGCATGCTTATATTGTAGAGATATGCAAATATATATCCGTCTCAAAGTCTGTCATTATATGTTGATATTCTAAACAGTAGGGTCCAAAAGTCTGAGACCACTTTATATGCACGGCATATATATATATATATATATCTTGATGTAGAGACAGATATATCATATATTACACTTCTGTATGGGCAGGGCGTTGTCTATAGGTGACTGACCTTTGACCTCCCTGTGGATGAAGGGTAATGTGAACTTCCAAGGAAAAGGAGGTAAAAAGATGATCGTTATTGACATTGTTCAAGCAGCAATTGGTGACTGTTTTAATTTTTAATTAATCCGTCATTTGTTTTGATCAATGAATTAATAGTTTGGTCTTTTAAATGTGAGAAATAATTACAAATACCCATGAAAAGGTATTGCTTCTGTCACACTTCAGATTTCCTCTTTGTTTCTACTTAACACTGATCCAAATGTGTATGTGAGGAAATGAAGGCAAATCCAGACTTTTGTGAAGCTGTAAAGATTAAATATTTGGTATTTTTACTTAATACGTGACGTAAAGGAGCCATGAATTGTAATAATTGTCACTGATGAGTTTTGTTTGCATTGATTTCTGGGAGACGACGACTGATAGTTGGTCAAAACAAAGAGACGTAATATTTGTTTTTGATGATGCAGCTTCAGTATAAAGTTATTTCTTCATTATTGTTATTACTGATCACCTGCAGCTGAAAATCAGATTGAGTTTAACCTGAAAAGTCTAAGTGGGAGAGCGGTGTGTGTTAATGCAGGGCGACGCTCTGGTTTTCATTTCCTCTTTGCCTGCAGCTTGGAAAACAGATAAATGTCTGTGATACTGGTGTTTCAGGGACCTGCAGACGTCACACGCTCCTGCAAACTACATCGAGTGGCTTTATTTACAACACAGAACATTTGAGACGGACTTGTATAAATATATGTGTCGGTTTCTGAAGCAGAGAGATTGAAGGATAAAGGGCAACTTGCGTTACATAAAAACTTATGAAAATACTTAACACAACACTTAGTTTTGCTCAAACAAATATTTTTTTGAGCTGTAACTTTTATAGATAAAAGAATTGGGTCATGAATTTACATATCACCCTGCAAGAAGAAAGAAACCCTGATTACACTTAAATACGTGTGTTATTTATGTTTCTGTGTGTGTTTTCAGCCCCTGAGGAGCTGCAGTCGATCATCCAGGAGGTGAAGTACCGTACAGGCCTGCAGTCGGCCAAGCTGATTCGCCAGCTGAGGAGACGAGACCGACTTTGTAACAAACTGCAGAAGAACTACGACATCGTCACGGCGTGTCTCCAAGCCGTCTCGCAGAAACGACGTAAGAAAACACAGTTATTGCTTTGATTTCATACTGAACAAGACCAGTCCGTACACAAGTACTGCTGGAGGCCTGGAAATAGTCATTTATGTAGATTTAAAAGGCTTTAATCTGATGCTATTGGTCCATATTTTACTTCTACTTCTCCATATATAGACATTTTATGTGTTTGAGTGAGAAATATTTTCATGGTCATAGTTTTTCCTCCCTTTTCTTTACCTTGTCTGAGAACAAACAGCAGCTCCGAGTCAGACTTGTTCATATTTTTTTGTAGAAGCAAAACAGCATCACAAACAAAACGTTTGTTTCATCTGATCCAATTTTGTTTCCCTCTGAAATCCAATTTTGGACTCCACTGTTGTGTAATACCACAAGCTTCTTTAAAATGTGCATTTGAACCCAAACAAAGTAAAGTTGGTCACCAATAGAAATACGTTCTTTATGTGTTTCATGTGATTTTCCATGAATCTTTAATACGATCAGATTCTCTGTAAATCAACCACAGGCTTCATGTCCAGAGGAAACACATTTACAAAAATAAGCTCAACATGCCAAGCAGGGTGAATGCGTTACATGTGCTGGTTGTCATATCACATGTAGTATGAAAATGACTTGTCTTGAATTTACATAATGAACTGTGACTTACGGGCCAAAGTTAAAGACTCTGGGAAAATGCTCATTTTCATATTCCAGTCTCCCCACTCTTCAACTTCGAAGCTGCAAGTTGTTCTGTTATGTAAGAGATGTTTATAATAACATCAACTATAAGATCTTTTTCTTTTTATTGTTCCCAGGGAAGAGATTATGGATTAAAGCTCATCTTTGAATAATATAGACTCAAAATCCAAACCAGGAATTTAGCTGGAATTTGGGAGAATAACAAACGGACTAAATCCATGATGTCAACATTATTTGACATTAACTGAGCTTTTACATACAGTCGGGATGTAAAGGATTCTGTCAGAGAGCTTCAGCTTTTGTGGTTGATAGAATTTAAACAAATTTGACATGATTTAGGTGCATGTTGTTATTTTACTTTTATTATTTACTGTGCTTTTCTTTCAACATGCAGCCCGGTGGCTCACCTGGAGGTAGGGTGTGAAATAATACACGAGTACTTCACTGCTTTTGAATTATTATTATTGGGTGTTTACATGTGTATTTATGGGCAGGTTGCTCCATTATTTCCAGTGTAGTGAGTATTTCACACAGCTCCTGTAATGTCAGTTACTCAGCATTAAACACGGTATGAATACATCTTTACAAAGGTCACCACCCGACAGGAAACGCACAATATGCAAAGCAATAAACTTCAATTATTGATTATTATCCGCCAAGCAGCTGCCGGTATCAACACTTTATTGCTTCCTATGGTTGAGTGATGTCAGTGTTTTCACATCATGGTTTTAACTTCACAGAAAAAAATGGCAGTTTGTGAAATAATTCTCCCTAATTGGTTTAAATAGCAACAGGTTAATTTATTATGACGCTTCATCAAGGCCTTTTTTCTTTTTTTTCATTATCATCATCAGCGCTGTTTGCAGATATTGATTGAGAAAGTCACTAAGCCTGGATGTGTTTTCCACTCAGGAAGCTCTTACTGTACCTGTGAGACTGAATCATCCATTCAGTTTGCAGATGTCATTTCTTTTATTGCTTTTTCCCGCTCCTGGTTCAGGGTGTTTGGTTTAGTAGGTGACGGTGCAGAATCAGCGTTGGCTTTTAGGTCTGCAGCGATTTGTGTGTGTGTGTGTGTGTGTGGTGGATGCTGTAGCTCACAGGTGTGAGGAAGTAGGTACTGTGTTTTTAGGGAAAAATTTTCAGTTTGATTCCAGGATCAGTAAAAGTATGTGTTTAAAAAAAATGGGTTAAAGAGAGATGCTGCAAAGGGTTTAGTCCTTCTGACTGACTCTGCTGTAGGTCACTCAGATGGAGCTCAGATTTCAGCTTGTACTCTGTTTGAATGGACAGAACAGGGATTGTAAGATGAGTTCGGTTGTTTTTGTTATTTTAAAGCTGAAGATTCTGTTTAAAAAGTGAATATTTGCTGCTGGTCTTCGCCACATTTGATTGTAAATTGAAAATATTTATGTTGTCGACTGCTGGTCTGAAAAAACAAGACATAACTTTGGACATTTTTTAACTACTTTCTGAACTTTTATAGTCAAAATGATTAATTGAGAGAGTGAATGACAGATTAATCCATAACAAAAGTAACCTCCTCCTCACATCCTTCTTCTGTTCCTCCCTCTTTAAATAAAAGGGGATGCTGTTTTTAATGTTCTGTGCATGTGGCTTGTTACAGTGTGTTCACCTCAGTGACTGTTGTTCACATGTTCAGTACCATGTTTAAAATGTGTGGATCCATTCAGGCACTTTGATTTTCCATACTCTTGGTACAAGCTGTGATGCTTGTTAGCTGGCCAATCACTAAGTGGGTTAAGGAAACAAAAAACCCACCCTCCCTCCTCCCTCCTCCCTCTTCCCTCCTCCCTCCTCCTGCTCTCCACCACCATTACCTCATCCTTCTCTATCTCCTCCCCACGTGTCTCTCCATCCTACCGCATCCCTCCTTCCTTGCACCTCCTCCTGGTGACGCTGAGCCGGAGGAGGATGAGGAGGATGAGGAGGATGAGGAGGTGTCCAGCATCAGCAGCGTTTCCTCCTCCACTCCTCGGCTCTTTTCTGAACCATTATTTTGTTCAGACATCTGAGATCGTGATCACGGCTTCCTGGACGTTTCTGCACCGTGAATGATGAACTGATGGATCTGTCGTTTCCTTGGGGATAAGTCGGAAACACAAACCATCACCGGAAGAGATTGAAAACATCAGTTTAATCGATTAATTTTTTAACGTCAGGAGGAGGAGGAGGAGCAGCAGCTGCGGTTCTGGACGTCAGGATGGTTTCTCTTTTTTTACACGAACACGTACAGAGAGTCTGAACCGAGCGGGACAAAGCGATGAGGTGATCGAGCGGATCGAACAGTTTGATTCCCGATGAGGCAGGAGCGGCTCCCCGCCGCCGGCAGGAGGCCGAGGGCGGGCGTCAAGCAGCGGCAGCAGGGATCGGGAGGGGTCGGTAACATCATCAGCAACGTCCTGAAGAAACGGAACGGGATATCCAGGAGCGCGCCGCGGCTGCTCTGCACCTTAGAGCCAGGTGACCCACCAGCTGACAGGCACTGCAGCACCTAGCTCATCATAGCTCATCATAGCTCATCATAGCTCATCCTGCGGGTTTAAACAGTGTGGAAACGGCGTGATACAGCAGCATAGATCATATGTAAGCCTGGGGTTTTATGGGGGCAATTTGCACATCCTGCAGCAGCTGGTCTCATAGAAATGATTTCCTTTTATTCTCTCTTTGTCGTTTCATTTACAGCTTAAACCAGGCTGCTGTTATTTACACTGTGTCTTATTTCATGCTACGACTTTATGCTCATGCAATTGTCAAGTGTTTGCCATTTTTAAGGAAATCAGATTAGAATTATTTTACTGGATTATGGCTGATATCAAACCACCTATGTATCAGGCATCATTTTAATGTAAACCTCAACACTAGTGACCTTTTGTTATATACGATAGATACAGTGAGCTATATTCCCTGTTTTAATCGTCAGCTGCTATATTACAAATATTTTCATGCATGGATCCTGTCACAAAAGCAAGTGATCCAGTTTTCCCATTTAAGGTGTCAGATGAGTTAATTTTCAGAGTTAAACATGACTGAATAACCACAATCGAATGAGTTCATACAGGTGTTGATAAGCTTCAGGTGTGGTTTCATACGTCTAACCCACTAACCACACAGCTGAGGACATGTCATTACTTGACTTCTCCTCAGACAGTGGTGGATGGACACCACCGATTCTGTAGATATGTATATGTATGTACATTTTGACAATTTAAAGAAATAGAAGACATTTCACAGCACTATTGATTTTAGACCCATCAGACAAACACCCAATGAATGAGCCATGATTTTACACCTTATACGTTTTTGATATGGACTCCTGTCCTTATGTTGGTCCCATGTTTGCAGTTACAGAAATAGCACAAGTACCTTTTGTTATTATTAATCACACAGACACAGAGTGCATACACACATATAATCACAAAGTGCTTTAGATAAAACTAAACTAAACTGTAGATTTAGTATTCAGGAAAACCATGAGCATTTAGGACAGATGACTAATTGCTTCAAATAAGCTGATATTTGATTCTTTTGGACACATGAATTCTGATAAATCTGTGACAAATATTCATCCGCTCCTCAAATATTCATGCAAATGCAAAGTTCTTTGTTCACTCTCGAAAAGGTCAGCAATTAGAAATACTTCATAACATCCCAACAAAAGCTGAAATCCTGTTTACAAGTGATGGAAGAAGCTTTAGAGTCTTTTTTTTTTAAACCGAGGCATCTTTATGATAATTTACATTCTCTTGGTTTTAAGGAAAAACAATCGAGGTTTTCATAATGCAATATTTAAATTTTGGCTTGTGCTGAACTAGGCATCTTGCTTTCTTCTTTCTTTCTTCCTCCCTTCCTTCTCAATTGTTCGATCCTCCCTCATTCTTCCATCCTCTCCAACTGGTTCAGTTACATTTAATTTCAGCTCTAAAGAAATGAAACTGTCGCTCATTATAATAGAACACGACCTGTGGACCGCGCTGGTGCCGCTGACCTTCGTTAAATACACGTTTAGTGTCGGTGGTGTGGGACTAATCTGCGACAGGGAAGTAGGAGGCTTTTCCGTGTTAATCCTCTCCCAAAGCTCCGACAGGAAACCGCAGAATAAAGCGGCGCTCGTCCACAATGGCGCAGGATGCAACGACAGAGGCGGAGCATGCAGGTTAAACACCGACTTTGTCTTTTATTTGTTCTTTTTATTATTGGGAGAGAAATACATTCCTCATACTTTACTAATCGGCTGCCCTGAGAGAGAGTGACCGATCCTCCAGAGACTCAGCCGGAGGAGGGGGAAGAGAAATGGCCGCAGTCGGAGCTCCTTGGCCCGAAGCCGAAACATGTCAGGACCTTCCCTCTTAACTTCAGATCAGAACTTCATTTCCGTTTTTTGGGGGGTTTAGCCTACTGGTCTTAATATTCTCTAAAGAAGTTTGTGTCTGCATGGAAAGAGATTTGACGAGATTTCAGTTGAAGCGAGAATTCAGCACCACGAGGAAACGGACAGCGACACTTTACAGCGCGAGACTCCGTTCATCTGCATCTTTAAATATCAAAACTATTATAAAAAACTACAGCCTTGATGATTATTATGATATAGTGTAATGAAGGTTAAGCATGTTCATTTATTTAATCAGTTTAGTGCACAGGTCAAAAAAACAAAGTGCTTCCGGTTTGGATTTTTAATGCCAGACTTTTATTGTGTAGACTAACCGAATTGTGTTCAGCATCTGTATCCATGGTTTTGAGAGGTATTTATTTATTAGTTATTGGATGGATGTGACTGAAGCTAAACAAAAATGGTTCCTCCCAGAACTGTTTTGGCTCATTATCTTGTAGTAGGATGAAGCCCCGACCAACCAGTCTTTCTCTCACCAGTCTGATAGCAATATACAGTCCTACTTCCTGCTTTATAGTTTTGTATTAATATTGCATCAGAGACAGACAGTGGGATTGTAAGTCATCAACCTGTAGGAACTGTTTGCATTAACTTTCACGGCTTCAATTACTTCTGTTGCAGGAAAGCTGGAAGTTCACCAATGCCTTAATCCCTGAAAAAGGCCTGTTTTCTATTAAGTTTATATAATTTTTCAATTTTTTTTTAGCTCTGGCAGTTTACAGATTACCTTTGTACCGTTTGAAGACAATTCACTGGATTTTGACCGCTTAAATGTCAATAAACACTAGGAAAATGCGGGTAAATGATTATATAACAAGTGTTTTATACATTATACAGTATCTTTGGGAAGTTTGGGTTGTTGACTTGTACCATGACAGTCATCCAGATCTGATTCAGGACCAGTCTAACCAAATGTCTCTGTCTGTTTGCAGGAGTTGACACGAGGCTGAAGTTTACCATTGAACCGTCGCTGGGAAAGAATGGATTCCAGCAGGTGAGCGACGACATGTTCCAGCAGAGACGCCGATTTGTCATATACTCTGTTTTGTGATTTAGTGATATGATAGTGCACTGAAGTAGAGTGCATGAATATTGTATTGGCACATTCGCAGCCATGGCCTCAGTGTGCTGGTTAATTAAAAAGGTAAATAAAGCCATGGGTGTTTCCTTCCCTGCAGTGGTACGACGCCCTCAAAGCAGTGGCTCGACTTCCTACCGGGATACCAAAGGAATGGAGGAAGAGGGTATGTAACTTTAACGAAGTACAACTTATGGCTTTGTCGGAACAACTGTCATCTTTCATCCTTTTGGCAGTGTAGTGCCTTGCTGTGTTCACTGAGCCTCACGGGGGAATGAAAATTTCAGTAGCAGATTATTTTGAAATGCAAAATTTAGCAGCCATCTAATTGTTGCATTCTGGGTAAATTCCTGTGTGAACTCTGGGCCCCAACCATCGGATGTTACTTCTGTTTAGACCAGAAATATCTTCCATATAAAAAGACCTCTTCATTGATAAGAGCTTATGCATTTCTCTGCTCTGTTTGTGTTTGTTCTTGAACCCAGAGGGTGTTTAGTAAAAGACAGTGGTGACCCAGTTGTGCTATTACAAGAAAAGTGTGTTTTCTTTGTTATTGTCAACCTGCATGCAGGGTTTTACAGTCTAGAGAGAGGCAGCACAGTCTGAAAGAACAATATGCTGAGGCACTTTGTCTACAAAGCTCCATTCATCGCACATCTTAGCTTTATCTCTTGGGATGAGCGAGCGAGGAAACGGAAGCGATTACTTTCATCTTGCCAGAGGAGAATAACAATGAAATCTTGTCTCTTGCTTGAACTTGCAAAACAAAATGAGTCACTGTGAACAAGAGGCCTCTTATAGACGCACTGGAGGAAAGACACTTTAAATATTTGTTTGTGTAACTCAGTGGGGACAGTGAATGTTGGAGACATTTCTCTAGTTGCCGTCACCTTGTGGAAAGTCAAAGGTATTTTTGTAGCTGTGTGTGTTTCACTGTGTGTCTGCTGCTGTTGTGTTTGTGCAGGTGTGGCTAACACTGGCCGACCAGTACCTCCACAGTATCTCCATCGACTGGGACAAGACGCTTCGTTTCGCCTTTAACGAGCGCAGCAACCCAGACGACGACTCCCTCGGCATTCAGATCGTCAAGGTAACGCAGATTGCATTTTTGTGTTGGGGGTTGGGGGGGAGTGAGAAGAAATGTGTTTGCGCAGTCGATGTGCAGGGGAGTTTGTGAGCTCTTGTGTTCTTGTGTGTCCTGAGTCAGCAGCGCAGTGAACGGTGTGGAAGCCTCAGCATTTTTCCACAGCATGTAGATTAAAAGTGACGGAGAAAGAAACAACATCAATGGCTTTTGAAGAAAAGTGTAGAGACTGTTCAGCTTCTCCAAGAACATATTCAGTTGGGACTGGGTATCTATGTTGCAAATTGTATTTTATTCTACTTTATCTGTTCTTTTATTATTCATTTTCTTATTTTTTTTCTTTGCTAATGTTTTTATAGCTTTTTAAAATCTCATTGTATCTCATTGTCAGCTTTCTTACTTGATTTGTCTTTTTCTTCTTTAGCTAACTGGTCTGAAAAGTGCTATACAAATAAAGTGTGATTGGTTGTTTGATGAAGCTTAAAGAAAAAACTAAAGTAAAGCTAAAATTTGTAACATAATTTGTATTGTAATTAATTAAAATAGACACCTTTAGCAAGGTGTACCCAATGAACTGGCAAATGTGTGTATAATTATCAGAAATGAGAAAAAATATAATTTCATGACCATTTTTGCAAATTGAGGAAATGACGTATAAAAGCAGAATTGATTGTTTGTTTGTTTGTTTTGAGAGGGAAATTATTGATCTCTGCTTACTTTTATCTGAACTTTCAACCACATCTTCATCAGCAAATGTATCGACTGAACAACCGAAGAATCGTCAGTCACTAATGAAGACAGTAAGATTCCTAGGAAAGCTCCAGAAAAGCCCCGAAAATGGACCTTGAGTTCAGATTAGTTTGTTTGTTATTTTGAAGTAAACGACAAATATCAAATGTGTGATAGTCTAGTTTGTTGTTTAACTGTAAGAAACAGTCTGAACCTGTGACGTGATCTTCATCACAAAAAATATCTCAGATTCAACAACCGTCATTGATATTGATTGAGTTAATTTCAGCACAAATTACCAATAAAATACTGTCTGTCATTAAGTAGAGGATGTTTGCTTATGATTGTGCATCAGAGAACGGGACAGTTGCATCATGGAAACACTGGAGCTCTTTCTTTTATTTCTCAGTGACTCAGATTCAGCAGATAACAACTGTTTCCATCGACAGGTCAAAGTCCATTCACCTGCTTCTCTGTGTGTGTTTGTCTTCTCGTCTCCGTCCTAAATCCATTCACTCAGTTAGTGCACTTGTAATAAAAATAATTCATGCCGTACGTCCTCCCTCCTCATGTCCAGGACCTGCACAGGACCGGCTGCAGTTCTTACTGTGGCCAGGAGGGGGAGCAGGACAGGGTGGTGCTGAAGAGGGTGCTGCTGGCGTACGCCCGCTGGAATAAAGCTGTAGGTTACTGCCAAGGCTTCAACGTGCTGGCCGCTCTCATACTGGAAGTTACAGAGGGAAGTGAGAGCGATGCACTGAAGGTAAACACACCCAGTAATAATAATAATAATAATAATAATGTCACAGTAATTATGGTAAGATGGAGAAAATATGAATGCAGATATGCTTAAAATGAAATGCTGTATAAAGTCCTTCAGTTTAAACTGATTAAACTTCCTGATGGAGTTTCTGTGTCGCTCTGTTCCCTGTGAATAATAATTAAACACCACAGAACTGTCTTCTTCTTCTCCTCTGCATTCAGGTGATGATCTATCTGATCGACAAAGTGCTGCCAGAGAGTTACTTTGCAAACAACCTTCGAGCGTTGTCAGGTGAAAGCACAAGCTGATGTATATTGAAGTTGAAAACATCCTAATCAAGATCAGAAAGGAAGAATACTTCACGCACAGTAACTTCTTCAGCCCAGAAATAAACTACAAGTTGTTATTTTGTACAAGGACAGAATTTGTTGTCAATTTTTAGAAACAAAAACAGGAAATTGTCAAAAACAAACGGGTTTTAGCTTCTTTTCTGTGTCTTGTATCATAGTAAATATAATATCTTTGGGTTTTTGGCCACTGATTGCACAAGACAACCATTTAAAATGTGTCACCTCGTACTCCGGGAAAGTGTGATGAGCATTTTTTCATAATATGAATCAAAGAATCAATAAAATAGTGAAAGAGCTTGAAGGTTAATGGATGTGGAAGTTGAGGTCTGGAGAACTCGGTAATCAAAAACACACCTGTGTCGATTAACGCTGCATAATGAAACATCTCCTGTAACTACCAGTTGATTGATTTGAGACTTGAGTGATTTTTATTTTTTAATCTTCCACCAGTTCATCTTTTTTACTCTGTGATGTCTCCCTCTGTCAGTGGACATGGCGGTGTTCAGAGACCTGCTGCGTCTGAAGCTGCCCCGACTGTCCCAGCACCTGCACCACCTTCAGAAAGCAGCCAACAGAGAAGCTGGAGGTACCGATCCAGATGTGTGTGTGTGTGTGTGTGTGTGTTCACTAATCACTCACCTAATATTACAAATAACCAGGCGTCTCCCTTCTTTCAGGCAGTTACGAGCCTCCACTGACCAACGTCTTCACTATGCAGTGGTTCCTCACCATGTTCGCCACCTGCCTGCCGGCGTCCACCGTGCTCAAGATCTGGGACTCGGTTTTCTTCGAGGGGTCAGAGGTGCTGTTTCGTGTCGCCCTCGCCATCTGGGAGAGACTGGGAGAGTAAGTGGACCACTTGATGTCTTCATTTCTCCCTCCACTCCTTATTTTCACGTCTTTTAACCTCCACTCGTTTCTCCCTCCGTCTCTCGCCAGGAGGATCGAGTACTGTCAGACAGCTGACGAGTTCTACAGCACGATGGGTTGCCTCACGCAGGAGATGCTGGAGCGCAACCTCATCGATCCTGCAGAACTCATGCAGGTAACAGGATAAACCGAACTGCTCGCACACTTCAGTGAAGAAGTTAAATCGATATATGTACCACTGTAATAACTCTTCTCTCCTCCCTCCTCTGTCCGTCAGGAGGTTTACTCCATGGCTGTGTTTCCTTTCCCTCAGCTGGCCGAGCTGAGAGAGAAATACACCTACAACATCACTCCGTTCCCCACCTCAGTCAAATCCAATGGAAGGTTTGTTTTATGAATATACTCATTACATTTCTCCAGCTTGCTGCCTTTACAGGGACGATGTGGAGCTTTGGCCACTCGTGGCTCCAAGAACCAATATTCTGTTTACATACAGTGTGAAACTCAACATGTAGACATGATGCTGACAGCAGGAGGTAATGCAGATGTACAGTGTAGTGCACGTAAATATAAATTCAACAGGATGCCTGTGAACTTTCTGTTGTTTGTACAGACACAGACACAGGTTGTAATTTCAGCCTTAGCTAAGTTACTGTGCATATTCCTCCTTCACAGACCATTTGGAGCCACAGTGCAGCGTAAACTCAAGACGAAACATGACTTCTAAGATGTTTACGAGCGACATAATATAATAAAATATTCAGTTCACATGTCTCTTAAAGGACTTCTGGACCCAATCTGAAACGGACCGTTGAAAATCCTGCCTTAACCCAATGGGCATAAATTCATTTTAAAAGAGAGAGATAATTAAACACAAAAATGAAAGTCAAAATGCGTAAACATCAATTAATCCACTGAGTTAACACAGATTACATCCATCCGACATTACACATGTGATAATGGCAGCGGCGGTGGTGATGATGATGTCATCATTGTCTCGTTCCAGTGGCGGTCTGGGCAGCTGGGAGAGCGACGATGACGCCGACATGGACGACGAAGACTCTGTGGTGACTGCGCTGGGTTGTCTGGGGCCCCTGGGCGGCCTGCTGGCCCCTGAGCTGCAGAGATACCAGAAACATCTGAAAGGTCAGTGCAGCAGACGCAGAGGAGTGACACACAGAGGATTTAAACGCTAACCTGGGGAGAGGTCAGCAGGGCGAGCGGACAAGTGGTCTGAGGCTGGCTGTTGCCCCAAGTCCTCATGTTCTTGCCCCCGATTTGACTCCAAGTACAAACCGTCTCTGATCTGTTTCCTCCAGACAAATCCCTGCTTCCTCCTCCTTCAGCCGCTCTGTCTAACATGGGGGAAAAAAAAGAAAAAGGGCAAACAGCCTGAGGGCTTTAGTTCAAAACATTGGCTAAGATCTGAAGCTGCAGTCGTCACACTCCAGAGAGAGATTTCAAAGCTTCATTTAACCTCATGAGTAAATCTCAGCACAACTGATTTGACCTGGTTCAAAAGGGAAGCTTTGCTCATTCTTAAGAGCTACGAGTCATCAATAAATCATCACCACCGTCACCGTGAGAGAGAAATTTAATTACGGTCTTTGCAGCACAAAAACAGGAAGAGAAAAAGTGAAATGCAGTCAAGTGAATGTCAAACACATCTCAACACAAATGTCAGTGTTGCCTTCAGTGGCCAAAAAACTAAAAACAGGAAGGCGTGACTCAAAGTCCTCAAAGCCATGTACAGTAAGTATTTCAAAAAAACATTTAGTCTTTAAATAAACACACATACATAAACACAATCAAATGTTGTTGTCATCTGCTTTCAACAGCATCAAGAAGCTTTTTTCTTCCTGGTACTTAGTTTTGTGTCTTGATTGGTCGGCTGATCTTGATTAAAGCAACTTCGGGTGAACAAATAAGTAAGAAAAGGAGCTTTAAGAGACCTTAAAAAAAAAAAAAAAAAGGCGCATCGGATTATGTCTGATTCATGTATTCTGCTGGAATCTTTTTTTTTTTTTAAACCAAAGTCTTTGACCTTAATCTGTTAAGTTTCTCAGATTCTCAAAGCGAACGTCACTTTCATGAATCAAATCCAAACAAGCAGAAAAAAAAGGTTTGATATTGTTTGGTTAAAAACAAGAGTTCAATGTGTGTTTCAGACCAGCGAGCGGAGCAGGGAAACATCGCAGAGCTCAGTCCGGGAGCGGTGGGAGCCGGAGGGGCAGGTGGAGCAGGAGGAGGAGGAGGAGGAGGAGGAGGAGGAGCAGGAGGAGGAGGTGCCAGGGCGGAGCATCAAGCCGCCATCAACAGCATGATGATGGAGAGAATGAGCACCGACATCTACGCCCTGAAGAAGCAATATGCTCGCATCAAGAGGCGGCAGCAGCAGCAGGCTATGCAACTCTACATACGCACAGGTGGGATGGGGGGGGGCGTGTTCACATTAATCTCAGTAGCTTCACTATCATTAGAAAACACTGGCTTCCAAAAAATATTTCACCACATAAAAAAGGTGAGGCATCATTAACCACATTTGTTTCACTTTTTCAAGCATATCAAAGCTGAATAAATAAGCAACACACATTAAAATCTTCATATTATTTAACAGTTTATCTGCAGTTATGGTGCATGACAGCAAGTGTGTGTATATATATATATATATATATATATATACTTCTGAGTACAGAAAAATAAAATGGATAGCAAAAAGAAATATTAATAACAGAAAAACAAATTTTCACAGATTTAAATACACACTCAGATGTTTGTTCATACAAGTGGACATGTGTTTATATAAACGGTGGTCACAGTGTATATTTAAATTCTCTAAATATGCATTAAGATGCACAACCAGGTAGACAGTAAGATGCCCACATTAATGCTCATAACTGCAGATTAGAAAAGAGAATAAGTTAAACATGTAAGAGAGGGAGATGTGGTTTAAAAAGATTTGGGAACCGCTGCTTTAGATTTAGATGGTAACCCAACTTCTTTGTTGACGGCAGCTGCAGTGATTTATTGTAAGTAAATACGTAAAAACTTTTTATTTCAGAACAAAATATTCAACTGAATTTAGAGATGTTGTTGTATTGTTTAAAACCTAGTAAAAGTATTAGTTCCCGCTGCCTGTTTGAGAGTTATAGATACCATGGCAACAGAAAATACTTATGTTTACAGTGGGAGTATTTGTCCAAGTCTTTATTTAAACACCAACGTTCCTCCAAATGAAAGTGTGAATATCATGAGATAAATAGTAAATAGGAATAAAGGGGAAGTCCTGCCTGTAGGAGCAGAACAGTGGAAACACGCACGACAGGAAGTTGTTTGATGATGATGTGTGACTCGTAGGACTTGGACATGAAGTGGCCACAAGTCCAGGAGTTCTTCAGGAGCGTCCCAGCAAACCCAGCGACAGTGCCGAGCACCAGACTGAGGGTACTGGTGTCGAACCATCTGGGACTGGGTGTTCTGGGGCTGATTTCAGGGTCTCTAATGATTCATTGGTGTTTGAAAAGCAGTCAGCTTATTTAAAAAGCTGTATGTCTACCATTGGTTCCCAAGGCAGATTTCCATTTTCTTTTTTTGCTGTTTTTTGTGGGTAACGTAAGAAAACGAACACAAAAAAATTATTCATCTGAAGAAACTCGTTCATGTTTTGGAAATCTGGTACAGGAACCTCTGGCTCCAAAATATTGAATCTTTTCCAGGTTGTATAAGTGAATTTATAAAATCTGGTTATGGTCGCTCTGGCTTGAAAACATATCATGCTTTCAAAATGCTGCAGGGTGCATCCATGCACAGTTCAATTTTCTAAAAGATAACAAATGTGGCTGCAGTGTTGAGCAAACAACAGATTTACAGTTCACTTTACGAGCACAGAAACGCTCAGACACACTGTCTTTATTTGACCCCTGACCGACATTCTGAGAGCATTTCTGAAACCGGTGGTTTTATTTTTAAAAAGAAGAAATATGTTTGGTAGCTGGGGCAACTGGTGATGGTTTTGTTCTGGTTGCAGGTGGTAAATACACAATTTAAAGTAATTAAATCAGCGTTATTATAGATATTTGGAAACACCTGTCACTACTGTACATAAGACGAGAAAATCTACCTTTTACATCCCAAAAGGAATTCAACCACCTACATTTTAATTATATTCCAGTGATAATAATGACATTTTTTTTTATTTATAGATAACCAAACATTGGGAATATCTTCAGGAGTGACACGTGTCTCCAATTATACCTGATTTTCCATTTGATTCATGTTTCTTTCGGGGGAGCTGTTGGAGGTTTTCTCAAACTCTTGTTACTAATCTTCATTAACAAACTCTAACTCTGACTGTTGCAGCTCCTCTCATCACATACTAATATATGATTCATGCGACTTGTGTAAGAGTATTACACAGAGATTTGATGTTATTCCCCATCAAATACTCAATACTCTGCACACACACACACACACACACACACTTCTCTTCGCCATATAAACACTCGGCAATCAGCTTTTATTAAGTCCTGTTTACATTAACATGGTTTACTGACATTGGAGGAAAAGCCCAAATACTGTACACTGCTGTACATATTATATAATATTACATTTTTTATAGAGGAATGATTATGTACTTTACCAATAATCCAGAAACTGTCTCGATCAGTAAGAGGCTTGATGGATAAGTCCTTCAGAGGTTAAAACAAAAAAACTGAGGGCGCCCTCTAGTGTCAGCTGTTGCATCTGCAGGATCAAATGTTACATCATTTCTGCTAATATGTGACTGTTGAAGGAAGAATTAAATTAGTCAATTAACAGAATATTAATCAATGAAATACACAAAATTTTAATCAATGGGAATTTTTTTTAAAAATATTGATAATTGAAGTAGAATATAGATCTGCTATAGTCAGACAGACAACCTTATTTAAAGGCTTCATCTTGGAGGACAGATGAGTATATTGATTATTATAAAGAATTAGTGAAAGTTTATGAGTAAACCAGTTTTTTAAATGATTACACATGTTCAAGTTTCGTATGTAAAAGCTGAACTTTTACAGCATCTTGCTACAGTAGCAACAGTTTAATACAGTATTGTTGTTACTGAGTCTGTTTGACATCAATTGCAAACAAATCTATATAACAGGACGTCTAGTTTTAATAAAAGTTTTAAAGTAAAAAATGCAGTTCACCATTTGACAGACACTCATGAGTCTCCTATCTCACTTTTTTTATTTTTTCAAGCCTCCAAGACACTTTGTGCTTCTATTACTTGGACCTGGCGTCTTTTCTAAACCTGTTTTTATGTTTGTCTTCTTACCTTTCACCCTCCATCCAGACAAGTGCCCAGCCACCCGTGTCCTGGCCTCCCAGCTCAACCCTTCCAGCTCCGTGATCAACCACCTCCTCCTGGGTCGGAAACCACGCGGCTCCACGAGCGCGTCCACTCTACCAGGGGCTCGACCCGCTTTTCTGTCCCAGAGTCAGGGTTCCCCAGCCAGGCAGCGCTGTGGCTCGCTGCCCTCCAACGGCTCCGGATCTCCAGGGAGCTCCGGAGGAGGAGGAGGTGGCGGTTCACCGTGGCGTGCTCATGTCCGGGTTCATCGGAGGAATATCGCCAGGGCTCGAGCACAGCTGGGCTTTGGAGATTCAGAGGAAAGAGAAGATGAGGAGGAGGAGGAGGAGGAGGAAGGAGGATCAGTGACACTGGAGGGTGAAGAAGAGAAGAAGATTGAGGAAAACAAGAGAGATGATGAAGAGCAGAGAGAGGAAAGTGACACCTCTGTTTCTCCATCTCCTGATCCCTCTGTCACAGGGTCTGTGGGTGAAGAGGCTCCACAGGTCGCAGATGATACAAAAGAAGCTGAGGTTGCAGAGGTGGTGGTGCAACTGGACTCCCTGGATCTAGAGGACGAGTCAAACCTGACCTCCGCCATCACTGCAAACCCAAATACACCGCCCACACTCCCAGAGTCTAAGCCTGCGCCCCAAGTTCCTCTTCTCCCTCCTCCGCCGTCCTCAAACAGACACAAAGAGTCCAACTCCTCGGGTTCAGAGCGAAGCGCCGCCTCTGACAGACAGTTTCCCTCCATTGCTTTACCTCCACCTCACCACTCCTCCTCCAGCTCCTGCATCCCTTCTTCCTCTCCTTCCACCCCGAGTCCATCCCCCTCCCCGGTCCCAATGTCAGCTTCTCTCGGTCCCTCCTGCTCATCCTCTCCTACACCTCCCTCCACCCCGACACCAAACTCCACATCCCGCCTCCCGTCCTCTTCATCAGCCAATGGCTTATCCTCTCTCTCTCTTCCTGCCTCCTCCACCTTTTACAAAACTCCCTGCCCTTCCACGCCCTCGCTCTCCTCTGTCTCCTCATCTTCCAAATCTCACATCCCGTCCTCCCCGTCAACCCCGGCGTTCTCCTCCACTCCCAAACAGCAAGTCTTCTCCCCGTTCCCTTCCGTGAAGCAGCCCAGGAAATCGGTCGCAGCCAGAAACCTCGGCCTCTACGGTCCCACATCCAGAACGCCCACCGTACACTTCCCCCAGCTCAGCCGCAACCTCAACCGCAGTAGCGCTGCCGGCACCACGGGGAGTCGATGAACACCTGAGCGCTCCTGAACTGATGCTGGAAACACACAGTTGTTACATGATATGAAAAATCATTCTCGAGTTACACCGTGTTGCCTCCTGCGTATCAAGAAAATAACCCATTTCTTATATATAGTAGTGAGAAAGTTGTAGAAATGTAAAGTTCACCTGACAGACGGGTCATCCTGAAATTCACAAGCCATTATGGACGAACATTATAGAACTAGCTGACTATTATTTCTTCGTGGTTTGTTTAGTGTTTGAACTGCAGCGGGTGTGTAAGGCTGAGGAGTTTGGGGCACGGGACCATCACAGTATCAAGCCCTTTACAGTTGCCTATGCAGGTTCTTCTTGATCATAATTGCATTTGCAATCGCACCGCATTTGTGCAGCTCTTCAATCTCTAATGAGGATCCTCCCTGGACTGACACCGGAGGCAAATGTTTCCCTCTGGACTCACGTAGACAACATGTATCAACACGATGAAGTACATTTTCTCCTGTGCGATTACACAATAGCCATCCAGTTGTTTCTATGCCAAGTGATTTAAGAAATAACTACACAAGAAACAAATACACCTAAGAAATTATGTAAATGAAGTATCACGAAAACAAACTGTGTGTGACCCCCCCAAAAAAAACAGCCCACTCATAAAACTTGTGATTTCATGAATCACTTAACATCCTCTATGTGTACTCTGTCTGTGTCTCGACTGTTGAACGTAAGGAATTTAATGTTTCAATCAATAATGAAGTAAGTGCAAATGAGAGAGATTGTTTTGATCATTGGAGGGTGAACAGTGTAAATGAAATATGGCAAATCAAGGTTTTTCAAGAGTTTAAGTGGTGTTCATATAAAGTAAATGTAATGTTATGCTTTATAAAGCAGAGGCAGCACTTTAAAGAGATCTTATTTAATGTTGATTTCCAGTATAAACAGCCCAACCATACTCAAAGCATGCTTATTTAGAAACTTACCACAAAGCTGCAGCTTGCCACTGGGTTTCAAATGCAGCCCAGTCAGGCAAATACAAATAAATAAATTATAGAAGATGGAAAAATCCAAGTATGGTCAGTCATGTCGTGGCCTTCATTAAAAACAACAACCTCTGAGTGGGAAAAAATGTTGCAGCTGCAGCACAACATCCTGCTTGAGGCACAGATGTAGCCAAGAATAGGGATTGGTGCAAATTAAAGTCAATATAATGTTTTAGAAAGAAAGGTTTGTGAGCATTTTTAGCAAATGCATGACATTTAGCCTCAGTTTGGGCCTCTCTGAATCATTGCTTTTACATTTCAGACTTTTGCCTTGATGGTTTCATTTGACTCAAATCAGTTTTTCAAAAACGAAAAATACACTTCAAACGTTGAAAAATTGGTGCAAGCTTTTGACAACATGTATTTCTGTCTTTAACGGTTCCAGATTGCACAAAGACACTATACAGCTGGAGTGAACAATATTCTCTGGGCTGCATAAATTAGATAATTTTTAACCTGGTTTGTAAGTTGCTAAATTTTTGTATCAAATAGGGGTTGGAGGATTGATCCCCAAAGTATCAATACCACTTGCTTTGAGTATCTATACTAGCATCTATAGAATCAAAACCCCCAAAAAAAGGAATTAACTGAGAATCTTAAAATGAAATGCCTCATATTTGGAAAATTATTTGGCAGTAATTTAATTTTTATATAAATAAATTGTGACATATTTCTCTCCCTTATATGACAGTACAGCTTCTTTTAACAATAAATAAAAGTATCAATATTGGTATTGATACTGTTGATGCTGGCACTGGTCAGGTTGACGAAGACTATTTCTTTTAACCCATTTTCCAGGTTGCTAAATTTGTGTCTCTACCAAACAAAGCTTGTAGCTGAAGTTGTTTTGTACTAAAATTGTTAAGAATATATAAATATATTATAATAATATTCAATTAATTTAAAATGCAGGTGACTCAAAAAAATTGTCTCTCATATTGTATTAAATTCTCATGAATAAATAACCTTTTATATTTTCCTGCATCCTAAGTGGGGAACATAAAAAAGTGAACACCGAGGCAAAAGGTCACTTCCGATAGCCATCTTTGTTTTGATTAATAAACAGTTGCGCGATGTGAAACGAGTTAAAACAGCCGTTTACTGTGCAGCGGGCAGATTAGTTTTCCTCTCGTTTGGCCAGAAGAGTTATGTAGGAATGTGGAAATGGCTTCAAAATGGCGGTAAGTGTCGTCAGTTGACCTACCAAAGTTTTCAAAGTTGGAGCTAGTTTTAGAGCTGTTGCCAGATTGTACTGACCGAAAGTTAGTTTTGGTTACGTTACATTAAACGATAAAAGTGACTATAATTCACAGAATGCAGTGGATTCAGTGAGTGGCTTACAACTTGAACATCCCTCTTTCCTTTTGTTGCCTATATTTGTTTACATTTTGGCAAATTGGCGCCATTTAAAGTATAATGAATTAGCTATTAGCAGTTCCTGATTGCAGTGCACCCATGAATGTAAAGACGAGTATTATTGGATTACTCTCATTGAAGAAAACGTAAAAACGGGACGTTTTCTGGACGTTTCTCGGGCAGGTTCTGCAACGTCTTTTTTTTCGTTGTGTTTTTTCTAAGTGGATTTATGAGCTTTTATTTGCAATAGACATCAGACATCATGAAATGCTCTTAGTATAAGTCATGCTGTATCTAAAAATATGTGAGTCATAGAGTCAAGTTATTGGGCAGTCACATGATTAAATGTTTAAAAAAAAAAAAAGCTACTTTAACAGCAACTGAATCCCTTATGGTAGAAAAGGTATGACAGTGACGATTATAACAACCTATCCAAATGAATTTTTATCCATCCAGTCGTTTGCATTTCTCCTGTCCTCCTCTGCAGTTCTACATTATTATTTTCATCTCTTTAGTAACCTCTTAAAAATGTATGTTGCCATTATTTCATCATCAGTCGCCAAATGTCTGTGTAAGTACAGCTGAGTCCATTCTTATTTTGTGTTTTGTTACGGCTGCTTCATCTGGTTTCCACTGCCAGAGTTTGTGGGAAATGTCTTTTCTTTTTCTATTTTTTTCTTTCAAGACAGTGTATCATCTTATTTCTTATCCTGTTACTCACCAAACCACAGGAATTTTGTAATGTAATGACACCAACACATGAGGGTGGAGACATGTTAAAGGGGAAATTATAGTACATGCTGTACAACAAGTTATCCTTGATTACTAGGAAGAGATCTGATGTCAACTCAGAGCACTACCGCACTCCAAATAAAGAAATACTAGGTAGAAAGAGAAGTGGCTCAGTTGTCTAGTTTCCTGTGTAATGCAATGAAATATGCGGTTTTACGGGTGATGTACAGTGCTACTGTAACCAACATGTTCTACAAGCCTTGTTTTGTCCCAGTTAGGTGGTAGGCACTTGGCATCGGCTCTGTTCAATCCCTGTTACTACTTAAACTGCTGCTTCATACAAATTCAAGTCAGCAACACAGTTTAGCTTCAGCTTGTGCAGAAGCATTCTCTAGTTCATTATACTCTTAGGATTATGGCAGGAAATAATTCCAAAAGTAATAAAAAATAATCTACTGGTATTTATTGATATCTTCAATACTTTGGGTGGTATGATGGTGAAACCGGCATTTAATTTAATTCTATGTGATATTAAAAAGTCTTTAAAAGTTTGACAGAACTTAGTGAACCTTGCAGAGCACATATACATGAAACACTTACACCACATACAGGACTGAATGTTGTAAAACATTTTTTTCTTAAGTAAAACTGGTTGAGAGGTTTTCTCCACTTCTTAGTAAATTTCATTAACTTCGGAAAAAATATTTGTAAGAGAAATGTCAAGTGGAAAGACTGAGTTCTTTCTGTCAGCACCTCCCCCTCCACACTCAGTTTATCAGATGACTAATGCTACGCATAAACCAAAGTGTTGTTCTAGTCAGAAGAAAAACAGACAGCGGTCTAAAAAAAACAACACACATTTTATTGTACATGATTCAGAACAAAACTACAGTATGCAGGGATCTATCCAAGTAACAGCATCAATAAAAACACCTGAGGTACAATCAGAAAACATACATTAACAAAAAACCTGTAATTCACCGTTGCTACACAATAACAGCTCGATTCCAACAACAGTACAGTATGTCAACATGATTACTTAACAGTTATTTACACAACAAAGGGCCGTAACATCTGTACCAAAATGGAGGTAAACGACTCGGTATGCTATGGAATAAAACACAAAATAAAACAGGACAATAGATTTAATTGCTGTAACTAAATCTCTCGCAACTAAGTTTGCTTTACTTGAAGACATGAACTTCATAAAGTATTATGAGGCACCATAAGTTAATTACAAGCACATTTTCTATTGATAAATATACCCTGATAAACACGGAAGCAAGTTTAGGGGTTGGATACTTTTAAGGGGGAAATCTATAGGTAATTAATTACATGCTTTTAAAGTGAAAGGAATTGGTGAGTTATGATTTAAGCCTACACAGAATTGTCTAATTATATGTGAGGTATCATAATGGACTTCATGTATATTGTTAAGAGTCTTAGTTTAATCTTCTCTGCCTCTCTGTCTCAGCACAAACGTTTTGTTTTCTG
>NC_079385.1:19145302-19167802 GCF_021018895.1 Seriola aureovittata | reverse complement strand
TGCAGTATATTTCCTCTTCTCTCTCCTCTGTATGATATGTTTACCAAATACCTGTTTAGAATGCGGCGGTGGCTGCGCCGCGCGCTCCCTTCCAGTCCCCGAGGATGCTCGGCGGTAAATGGCGGTATTATTTGTCAGCTCTGGCAGTGTCTTGAGGCTGCTTCAGAGAGATACAAGGAGGCAACTGATAAGGAGAGCATCAGAAGGGCAGTTAATTGCCTCCAGTCTCCGGGAGCTGGGGAATATTTAAAATCTATGGGATTAAAGACAGATTAAAAACTGCAGAAGCAGTGGGCCCAATGGCGCTTAAAGATTGCAATCAGCAAGGGTAATGGCGGAGAAGAAGGAGGGGAGAGGGGGAGGAGGGGGGGAGAAAAAAACACTGAACGAATGCGGTGGCTGGGGGTGGGGGGGGGTGGGGGGGGGTGGGAGGAGAGGGAGGCTGAAAAAAAAATGACAGATAGGAAATTCAGATCCGCTCCTAATGCCCAGGGTTCCATCTTGTAAGCACGATTCATCTACGTGTAAATCGTTTTTTTTCCCGTCTTTTCGTTTTCTTTTTTCTTTTTTTTTCCTCCCCTCCTCATCCGAGGCCTGCTTTGCTAGCGTTGTTGCTGCTGCTGCTGCTGCTGCTGCTTCTCCGGCGCTTTTTCTTTTTTCTTCCCGCTCGGCTCGCCCCTTATCAGCCCATCGGTGAATTAAAAGCGCTTCTCCCTGTGAGGATTAAGGAGGTTGATTGAAGACGGTACGAAAACTAGCTAATAAGTCGAAAATGTCAGAAGGGCACTCTATCGAAACTGTGTACTTTTCATAATAAAGCTGACGAGAAAAAGGGGGAGGGGGAGGGAGCTGGGATGGGGGTGGGGGTGGGGGTGGGTGAGGAGGGGAAAGAAGGGGAAAGAAACTGTCATGTCAGCTGTGGCGGATGGATGGAAAGACAGTGGGGGGAAGAAGAGGACGAAATCCTGTTTTGCAGCCGGTTGCAGAGCGAGGTGGCGGCTTTCTGTCGTGGTCTTGGGCGTGAAAACTGGCAACAGTCATATAGCAAGAACAAAGAAAAGGGCAAATGGCAGGTCCTTCTACTCGCCCCCCCGCCGCCCAAAAGTCTGAGGAGAAATGACGCCCCCCCCCCACCCCCCACCGGCAGCACAACGCGTGCTACAGCCGCGACAGAGCAGAGGGGCTATAATGTTATCATTAGTGATATTAATGGCATCCCAAAGCTTATCGAGGGGAATCTGAAGGCATCACAAATTACAGAAGAAAGAAAAACACGGGCCACATACACTGATACGTCTGTGTTTGGGTTAAAGAGGACAAGATGTGCCGAATCCTGAATTGTTTTCCCACCTTATCAGAAGCCCACTCACTTAATCCTGTTAATGACTACATGAGATACTTAAGGTATCATCTCCGAAATCAGCCATTCGCTTCACATATCAGCTAAAAATCTGTGGCAGTTTTTTTTTTTTCCTTCTTTATAATCCATTTTTTTCTTCTGCCTCTCTCTCTCTCTCTCTCTCTCTCTCTCTTTCTCTCACTCCCTCTCTCCTCTCTCTCCCTCTGTCTGCAGTCTTTCGTTGAAAGATTAGCCTTATAAATTATGCATTGGTGGGTAGTGGGGGTAATCCGAGGCAGAGATAGAATCGCCAGAGTGTTGAAGGGGGCATCGGAGAGGCAGCGCCATAAATATCATAAATATGAAACAGATGTTGGGTGACATTTTAAAAAGTGAATCCAATCCCCTCCTCTGCTGCGTCTGGTGTTTTTATACCGAGAGAAGAACCTGACATCCATCGCTTTCTCTCTCTCTCTCTCCGTCACTCCCCCTTACTCACCATTGCTTTCCAACCCCTCCACTCTTCCCTCTCTCTCTTTTTCAGCCATAATCCTGTGGAACCAGCGATGCATAGATTATACTCTCCCTTTATTCAGCATGTGTCTTATTGGTGTGATTGAGCCAAGAAAAAACCTCTAAATGCCAGTTTCATCAATAACATCTGAAATGGCATCTAATCTTCCCTGATTAAGGTCTATTTTAAATGATCCTTTTAGGAAGGAAAAAAACTAAATGATGCCTGAAGTCAGAAGAAAAACACACATGCGGGCGTGTGAATGCGAGGGTTATGTAAATGTAAGATGTTCCCGATACCGGGGAGATGTTGTGATTGCATCTTGAGCGCCGAGCAGCCATTCAGAGCGGGCGTGGATGAATATGAAGAGCTCCGGCTCCGACAATGCTCCCCCTTAATGTGTTTGGATGGGCGGCGTGGCTCGTGGCGTACGGGCGCGATTGTTCTGCAGCTGGCAGCGGCCCTGAGGAGTCCTCCGCCGGTGTCTTTCATGGCAGGATGAGAAAAGGCGCCACAATGAAGATCGTCCTTCTCATCCCACTTTGTCTCGTCTCCTCTGCCACTTCTCACAACAGCCTCAACTCCATTCTGCCACTTCCCATAAAGGCTCCTGTTGTCGCCGCGCATTGTCACGCATTGTTTGGTGCTAAAAAATGAAGATAATGCTCGTTGGAACAATGCTCAACGCTTTTGTTTGCATCTTTTTTTTATCTGCATTTGCCTTTTTTCTTTTTTTTTGCACTTGCTTTGGCAGTAAAAAGACACCTTGAGGGCGTGAGAGACTTATTCAGGGTTATGGGGTCAAGTTCCTGTAAGTAACAAACCCCACATGTAGCGACGCCTTTGTTGGAGACACGAAAAGCTTCTTGGCTCAATGAAAGATTGGATGATTATGAAAAGATTGACGGCGAAAATACATTAAAACTACTTTAATTGTCGTCTGTACAATCAGATTCACAAGCTCAGTCAAATCTAATCAACAATACACACACACACACACACACACACACACACACACACACACGTCATTCCCTCATCAACCACTACAATCACCAAAAAACGTACACAATCAATTCTTTAAACTACAGGCCGTTGCTAATGGAGCACACTTTAATAATATCCAAGTACAAAAGATCTATTAAGTAGTTATAGTTTTAGAATGACTACGTACCTATTACTCAGTAATGAAATAGTGAAACTGGTAATTGCAGTAGATAAGTGGAACTACTTTGTGCTACTTAAAAAAGAAGAATAAAAGCTCCTGCGCTCTATCTGCTCTGCTTTGTCTTCCACAGAGAGGACGGCCGCTGAAGGATGTAAGGTTCATTTGTGTAAAAACGTGTGTCTGTGTGTGTTTGATTTCACTGTGTCGGGCGAAATGTAGAGCGAATGTGTCTAAAGTGATGCATCTCTCCATTTCTTTAAACGCGTAGGCAAAAATAAAAACACATGTATTTTGAGTTGAATATTTGGCTCTTAATGTAAATCATGATGAAGCTGAATGCTGGAACGAGCTGATGAGGAATGTGCGGTGAACAGGTGATGTATACGTTTACAATAAACAAACCAAAATGAATGAAATATTCCACTAATAATATTCCTGTTTCCATACAACCGTGCAGAATCCAATTAACTCCAATTAACTCTGATTAACTCGGATTAAAAGGCTGGAGTGGTGATATTTGCACATGTTCAAAAAACCTGTTGATATCAACGTCTTTAAAATCTTTAGGTGCATTTCTCCTCCCGTCCAGAAATGTGGGCTTTACTTTTTGGGGCGTGAAGCTCGACCTCCAGCCTCGCACACTGTTGTCTGGTTGGTTTGTGTGTGACGCACAGAGACGGAAGAAAACTGAACGTGCCGTTTGCATGACTCACATCGAATTCAGATTATAGTCACATTCGGAAAAACTGTATATTATCATATAGAAAACAGGAGCTTTAAACAAACCCTCAGGTCAGTCAAACTTCTTTGGGAGAGAAAGCGATTTGTGACTTCCTGGTCCAACTTTGACCCACCCTGCTTACCGTAGTTGTGCGCACACACACACACACACACACACACAGTTTCCTGAATAAAGCTCCAAACAAACTGGTTTCGATAATCTGAACATGTTTTGAACCTTGCTGGACTTTATTTGTTTCTCGGGATGTCGCCATGTTTCCAGAGTGTCTCCCCCGTCAAGAGCGACAATTATCTCAATGAGGAAGAACCAGGCGGACGCCATCTCTGGAACTCACCAGACACCAAAGCGAGTTCCTTGTGCAAAGAAGACAAGAGAACTGATCCCGCCGCAAAGTATACGGACGCGAGGAGATGCGACAGAGGAACAGGAAACCAGAGTCAAAGGTGAAGAAGAAAATACTCGATAGAAGTAGAAAAGCGAATTTGGAAGCAGGTGACGGAGGGAGAAGGGGATGATGGAGGGGACGATAGAGGCGGAGGGGAGAGACAGAGAGAGTGATGGCCTAGAGAAAGTGTGATAGCGACTGGGGAGAGTGATGGAGGGAGGTGTGCGTGTGTGTGTGTGTGTGTGTGTGTGTGTGTGTGTGTGTGTCTCGGGGGGCTTTGCTGAGCCCTCCCCCGGCCTGTCAGTCAAAATGGAATGAGGAGGTCTTATCTCTTTCGCACACGTGACCCCTAACCTGACCCCCCCCCTTCCCCCGCCTCTTCCTCCCTCCCACCTTCCTCCCTCCCCTTTACCTATTCGCCTGCATTTACCCACACTTTCCATCCCTTCCTCTCTCAGTCCCACCTTTAAGCTTCACTTTCTTCCATCTCTCCTCAGTGCCCTTAAACATTTCATATTCCCGGGGAAATAAAAAAAAAAAAAAGAGGAAGGAAGCGGGAAAAATATGAAAATCTCTGAAGTGAAACTCGATCATTTTGGCGCCTTTTTTCTCCCCCTCTCCTGCAGAGAAATGATAATCCATAAAAAAATAGAGGGGAACATCAATGTGCATGCATGTGCTGTGTGTATCCGTGTGTGTGTGTGTGTGTGTGTGTGTGTGTGTGTGTGTGATAAATGTGTGCAACAGTGAAGCTAGTCCCAGTATATGAGGCCTTGATGGTCACATAGTTCAACATCCTCATTAATAAAGAATTAATGCCCACATACATACACACACACACACACACACACACACACACACACACACACACACACACACACACAATGGTCCCTCACCTGAGGCTGCACGGTAACCACAGCAACCAGCCCTGCGTGGTTGGTGCTTCATGTCTCACATGCCTTAATGACAGCACTGTAAATCTACCAGGTCATCTGCAGTATCACACACACACACACACACACACACACACACACACACACACACACACAGACACACACACACACACACACACTACAGGTGGTGTAAATCTACAGGTTGCACTCATCACTAATGAGGCAGATGTGTGAGCTTCACGTCACACGTCGGCCTGATGTCGGAGGAGATTTGCTTTCATCGGTGAACAAGTGAGTTTCTTTTTTTTATGTTTCAGAGTCAAAAATTGAACTTTGACCTTTAGAAAATTAAATTAAACAACATATTAACCTCTAAAGTCAAGCTTAAATAGAAAAATAATAGCGGCAGAAACTTTGCTAATTAGATTCGAGAAGACATTTGCAGCAATGTTACACAAACGTTGACTTTTTATAGCGTATACTGTGACAGTGAGTAGCAGCATATTGTGTGTCTACAGTATAAGTGTAACTGCAGCTGCTGTAGCGGCAGGTTGATGCACGTTCACGTCCTAAAGAACATGTAAAGAAACCTTTACATTAATATTTAATGGGGCAAAATAGTGAGTTTATCCTGAAGAAGATTCAGTTTGCACTGAATGGGAAGAAATGTTCAAACACGAAACCTGTGCAAGACATTTTTAAAGACATTAAACTCATCCCAGAAATGTTTCAGAATAAGAGTCTGTAACATCCATCACTTACAGGAATACAAGAGGAACCAACCAGGCAGCATCAACGAATGTTTTACTTGACTCTACCGTCAGAATAGCAGAAAAAAGTTGTGTTCAAGTCACAAACAGTCACAAAAAGTTCTACTGAGGTCAGTACATTCGCTTTTTGTGCTACAAAATAAAACTCAGCTGTCTGCCTTGTTCTAAAACTCAACATAAGGAACAGAATTCATCAGCTTCCAAAACGGCCAGAAAGTTTAAGAGGAGTTTAAACAAAAATTGAACTTTACTGTAGGATTTAATGCAGGGACGTTGTATTAGCTGCATTAGTTTCAGCTGCAGTAGGTGTACCTAATAAACTGGTCACCGAATGGAGAAACTCAAACATTCAAACTGCGCAAAGTGTAAAACTTTCAGTAAAAATTCCAACATGCACGGCCACACACATGCATGTTCACTTCAACACACACACACACACACACACCTGCCGAGGCGGGGCAGTCAGATAAGGAGTCATTAGACAGGGGGGAGGGGCAGCCATTAGCCTGCAGTGTCCCAGCACAGAACGGCACGGCACGGCACACCTCCAGCCCGGAGGCAGCAGCTCTCACTGCTGCAGGAGGCTGCTGGGTGAAGGCGGTCATGTGCTGGGCATTTCTTCTGGGAATTTAAGGGTTAAAGCAACATGGAGGAGTATATAACATATGGTGGCTATTTTTTAAGTTGACACCAACTTTTTTTAGTCTTTAGATTTTAGATTTTAACCACTTTTAGTTCCTGGGGGATTCAGAATTTCTCATCGTCTTGTTTTTTACTGGCATTTAAACGATATTTCGCTCTTCAAAATGTACAAAAAAATACACAGATGGTGATTTAATTCACTACGTAACATATGAAAAGTTAGAAAAGGATGTTTTAACTCCGGGTTTCAGTCAGAATTTCAAGAGGACGAAGTATAAATGAGATCCAGGTGAATCCTCGGGTCAGTGGCAGGTAGTTTGATTCATTTCAAATTACTGCACTTTTTATGAATTTATTTTTCCTATAAAGGATCCACATGACGGGGTTTTGAGGTGGTATGTTTGTGTTTTTACACCTGGGGAGTTTGTACCTGAGCGAGATGAAAACACAGAGACCAAAGAAGCTGGAGGGAATTTAAACATCAATTCTATGTTTTTATAATAATTTCAGTTGCCGGGCTCGTTCGGCCTCCCCGCCTCTCCACCTGTGGCGAGATAGCATCATCAAGCCACGTCGCTTTTCTCTCCGTTTGTCTCTGTGTGTCTGATAAATGAATGAATCAGCAGGAAAAAGAAAAAACACAACACAAACATGAGAAAGTGTCTGTCAGGTGTTTTGAAGTGAGAGGATCTCTCTGTTTTTACCTCGCCCACCGGCAAAGCATGAAAACCGACAAGAAACTTTTCCCGGCTCCTTCCTCCTCGTGCCTCGTGGCTCACTTTCAAACAGAGGTGAAGGGGGAGGTGAAGGGGGGAGGTGGGGGGGGGATAGGACTAATGCAACAACGCCTTGTACCTTTCCCGCTCATCGTCATGCCATTTAGTAATGGCTTTTCGCGGAGGGACTTTGTGCCCGTCAGAAGGATTCAACAAATTGTCAGATTGTTTGAACAGCGCTGGAGTTATCCATCCTCTGTGTGAATTATGAGCGAACACTGAAACTCAGTGGGAGTTTTTCACTCTCTCCATTCTTCCCCTCCCAGTAAAACAAACATTTGAAGGCTTTTGTGCTGCCTGTCTGTATTTTACCATTTCAAAACGTTGTCTTCTTACGGGTGATCTAAACTATAATCACCTTGACATCCGTCAAGCTGCGGCATGAAACAATGCCGCCTGGCTGCTCAGAACTGAACATCAATAAGCTTAGAGGCACGCTGCCTTTCCCTGACGCCGATTTACACTTTAATGCAAATAGCCGGCTTTGTACTCTCCATATGAAAGGTGTTATTAAATCTTATTTTGCATTATTCTGGGGTTGGGGGGATAAATCTATCAAAGGGTTCAGAATTCAATAACTTCGCTCTTTTTTTTTTTTTTTTTTTTTCGTTGTTTTTATTTATTCAAAATTTTAATTAAGTTTTGATTCCAAATGCGTTGGGGGGTAAATTGGCGGCTAGTGACAGGAGAGAGAAAGAAGAAATCCCTGTGAAGTTTCAACCCCCCCCCCCCCCCCCCCACACACACACACACACACACTCCTCCTCACCCCCTCCCATCGCTCTCCTCCCCCTCCCACAGCTTGTTCCCATTTACTCACTGTCAAGAGCACTCTCTCTAAAACATGTGTGTGTGTGTGTGTGTGTGTGTGTGTGTGTGTGTGTTTGTTTGTTTTTGAGGATCTCCGTGTGCAGGAGCGGGATGCAGAACCTCTGGGTGAGTGAGGTACAGTCAAGCAGGTGAGGTCTGAGGAGGAGGTGGTGGGGGGTAGTAGGTAATCCAGACAAGCCTCAGGACTCACCTCTTCAGGTCAAGCAGGGTCAATCCCTTCTGAACCTGGCTCATCATGTTGTAAATTTATGCCCCCCCCCCCCTCAGGCCCCGGCTCCACCCGGGCTACTGTAGGAATTATTCATCCGCCCCGTGGCCTCGCAGCTCAACTCTTCTACTCTGCGTCAGCGCAACCGCACAGGTAAGATCACATGATCGTTGACTAATTAGAGGGCAAGACAGAAACTCACCTAAACACACACACACACACACACACACACCCACACACACACACACACACACACACACACACACACACACACACACACACACACACACACACACCTAGATTCACGGTTCTTTTCTTTAAACTTTTTGTTTTAATATGTAAATCATCTCCGTCAGAATTTGTTAACCCTCAAGTTTTAAGTAAAGTTTCAGAATTGCATTAAAAACTCTGAATTATCTCAGAAATGCTTCGTCACCAAGGTTTTTTTATTGGTTCATTAATAGTTTACATCCAGGAGATACAAGGTTTTCATAGCACAGAAGCAATATGAACATTTATAAATATTTTTGTGAAGCAGTGAGAGTTTAAACCATCCATAGAAACACTACGACATACGATATATTTTATAACATAACAGGCATTTTATATATAATTTAAATTTTCTGCGTCTCTGATTTGTGATGTGTTCTTCATCTGCAGTGGGTGAAACCTTGTATCTGTAGCCGCGTTTGTGTTCATGCTTTAAATTAGTCGAACAATGACGTGTTTCTCCATGTGTTTTTTTGTTGTTTTTTTTTTTTAATCCCTTAGGCTCAAAAAAATCTTTCTAACGATTTGGAAAATGCCAAGAACGCACCGTCACCTACAACCAGGCTGCTGTGACTCACTTCCTGAGGATTTTTGATGGTTACAAGGTTTTGCAGTGTACGGTTTAAGAAGAAAAGCGTCTGAAAAAACCCTAAATTACTCATTTACAATTAATTCATATTCTTTATTGTATTTTTTTTTCTATTTATTCTTTTTGTTGATTTTCATGTTTTATTTATTATATTTCTTATTCATTTTTTTGTTTTTTAAATCTTTAAATTTATTTTATTTTACTTTTTTTCACTATTTATTTCAATTTATTTATTTTTTATATTAATTTTTTTTCACTATTTATTTCACTTAATTTTTTATTTATTATAAATTTTTTTACTATTTATTTCATTTTTAAATTAATTTCAATTTCATTAATATTTAATATTTGCATAAAACGTAACTGTTGCTGGTTAAACTTGGTGAAGGAACATTTCTGAGGCCACTCAGTTACAGATGTGTCAGGAGTCATTTGGAGTGATTGTCTGTGTAACCAGTGAACCAGGAGCGTGACCTGCAACTGTCTGACTGTACAGAGTTTCGGGGGGTGGTTGCATGGTTTGAGGGTTTTTTGGGGTGGGGGTGGGGGGGTCTGGTCTGAGTGGAGGTGTCAGATGTTGGCTGTGGTCTCTGAAAACAGCCCTAAAAGCCTTGTGCTTTCAATTAAAACATCCATCACGGATTACTCACACAAAAACATACCTTCAGCCCGCTAAGAGTGGTGCCTGTTACTTACAAAGGGCTTACAAATCCCACCTCGCTGCCTCGGGCTATGGCATCTCGCTAACACACACACACACGCACGCACGCGCACGCACGCACGCGCACACACACACACACACACACACACACACACACACACACACACACACACACACACACACACACACACACACACACTCTCCTCACTCTTGTTTCTGCTTCCCCCTCTGTCACTGTCCTCCTCTTGTTCTGTGCGTGTCGCTCTCTGTTTTGGTGTAAAATCAAAACGGAGCTGAGGAATGACCCGCTGAATGAAACGATAACCGCCGAGGTTATTTTTACCGTGATGAATGGCGGCAGACGATGAGGTTGGCTCGTCTCGGCCTCTCCTACTCTCTCGCTCTGCACAGGAATGCGGCGTTGCTCGTGACGTGCTGTCAGACAAGTTGGGAAACCCACACCACTTTATAGACAATACTTCCAACTCTGACTCCCCCCCCCGACCCCCCACCTCCCATGGCGCTTACCAGACAGGCTGCTTAGAGCAGTAACCGAACCCCTGGACGGTGTGTGTGTGGCAGACATGCCTGCCACAGTGGCCACCATGTTTTTTTCCTCCTTTTCACAGGGGCTCAGGTAACCTCTCGGCCCAGAGGATGCCAATTTGAATAAACCCCGTTCTACTCAGGTAAAGAAGAAGAGGAGGAGGAGGAGGAGGAGGGTGAGAGGAAAGTCTCGCCGAAGAAGAAGTGAGGAAGTCAGAACCAAAGGAAGGGTGGTGGTGGTGGTGGTGCTGTGAGTCGGTGCTGAGTTTGCATTAACCACATCCACCCCCTCCCCTCCCCACCTCCTCCTCCTCCTCCTCTCTCACCCCAGCGCCCTTCCCTCCCTTCTTCCTGTTCAGTGTATCATATTCATTTCCAGATAAATGTGCTCAGAGGCTACTGTTGGGCTCCGAGATACACTCCCCGACTCGGCTTTGAGCGCAGACGACCGTCGATCTATTCTCCCTCCAAACCTCCCTCTCAGATCAGCCCGTGTTTACATAGCATTACCATATATTAAGCCTCGCATTTTCATGCATAGTGTCCCTGTCGCAATTCTGACAGCAGAAGAGAGGGGAGAAGCAACTAGAGGCCCAAAGGGACGGGAGCAGCCCCATTCCCTGCCATTGATATTCATTACAGTAGATCTACAGAGGCTGAATCTGCCTCCCACCCCCTTGGGGACAGAAACACTTTATGTCCTTATCAGTGTTGGGAACAAGGATTTTCTCCTCAGCTAACAACAACACTGGCTGCAGCTACACTGGCTTCTCCCTCTGCCTCGGTTTCTTTAGGCCCCGGCAGTTAGCGTTGCTTCAAAATGTGTTTAATCTCTGTGAACACAGCCCACCTCGCTGCAGATAAGGTGAGGTTGGGGCGTCTGCAGATGACCCACACCTCCTCCACCACCACCACCACCCCCCCCCCCCCCTCCGCCCCCCCACCATCAGTTCCCATGTATACACTCTCTCCACACGACGGTGCACATCTCACAGCAACACCGTCACCAATCTCCTCCATGAATTACCTGCAGCTCCTGCAGGCAGAAGCAATCACACGTCGTGTTTGTGTGTTTGCACGCGTATGGACCTGGGTTCAGTTTGCGGATATTGACCTTTGGATAAAAATCTGATGTTAACTGCTTGCCTGCAATATAGTGGCAGTGAATCCCGGGGCTTGTGTCCAGGTTTTGATGCCTTGAATCAGTCAGTATTAGACCTCATTCAAGTTTCAGGCTTTTACCTGCCATTTAAAAAACGTTTCAATCCTGACAAGAATAAAAAGAAAACTGTGTAGGGCGACTCGACGGCTGAGTGGCTGGAAGCATTAAACATATGGGCGTAATGATCCTGTATTTCCTGTCAAATAAAAGCATAAAAATGCCCCCAAAAAATCAGATACCAAACACTCACATTGCTGATTGACTATAGAAACACAGGCGGGAAATCCAAAGTCTCAACCTTCAATCTGAAGTTCAGTTTTACCCATAATCCTCTTTGTTCTCCTTTGTGTCTCTCGTCATTTTCTTTGCAGTCAACGTGAGACCTTTAAAAGCTGAACAAAGTAGATACTCTAAAACACAACTGTTGCACAGGACGTTACACCGACTCAATCTTCTGCACAAAATTAATTGCAGCATGTGCAAAAAAGTTGCATTTAAATACTCAAGAAAAAACGATATCAACTGCTGCATTTACAGCTGTCACTCATGACGCACACTTCTATATCATTCCACATTTATTTTGAGTATTTATTTAATCAGGAACAGTGTGAATCTGCAGGTTTAATTAATAAAACAGACAGGAAAAAAATAAAAAGAAAGACTGTGGTTCACTACAAACTCCTCCTCTCCTGATAACAGCCTGAATGAACTAATAGTTATGAGTGTGTGAAGTGCACGAGGCAGGTGGCTGTTCACCTGTTCTTGACACCCACCAGGGAGTGAGCCTGGCGCTGGTTATCTGTTATGTGTGTGTGTGTGTGTGTGTGTGTGTGTGTGTGTGTGTGTGTGTGTGTGTGTGAGAGTGGTTTATCAGTTAAGCCCCAAACAGGGAAAGTTCATCCTCTGTATAGATCATATCAGAGAGTGTTGACAGCAGCGAGTCTTGGGTAAGCTGCTGTGTGAGCGTGTGACGAGCGCCGTGACTTGGCTTTGTGTTGTTCCAGACAGATTTCACAATTAATCACCGTTCTGGCTGGAGATTCCACACATGCTGGAGCTACTGTGGAGACGGGGAGCCCTCGGCGGTGAATGAATGAATGAGTCGGTTGTGCGGCAGAAGTGAACCGACTCGTTGGGCGGATGCCGCTGTGTCACAATGCGATGTAAATTCAGGGTGTGCTGTACGTCGAGTGGTGGAACAGTGTGTTTTCAGTGGTTCTCTTACAGGTTTCAAAAACTAGTCCGTCGCTGGTTAATGTGAAAACTGTTGTGGAACGTCTGTAAACAAATGACATCACTGCGTCTGACTTGCATTGAATCGAGGGCAACTGGTCCTGGTCTCGCTAGGAGCCTAAGTCGCTAAAAGGGGTCTGAAAATAAAATGAAATGTTGTTGGAGTCGCTGTAAACGTCCCCTGATGATGTGACAGAAAATGTTTGCGTCAAATCATTTGGAAAGAGCAACAGCCAACGGGGAAAAGTCCAACATTCAGCCGACCAATGGTGTAACATCACAAACTCAACTCTATCACTCACTCACTCACTAAAGTTCTTGTTATGCATTTATGATTTACAAATAAACTACAAATAAACTTGGCGTTATGTAGAAATTTCTACCCAGAGTTTGCCAACACTGACCTGTCTTTAATCCAGAAAGAGGGTTTTATTGATTATGAATCAAACTTTTCATTTGTAAGAAGAAGACTGTGTTATTGCTGCTACAGATGAATCAATGTAACATGCATCAGTGGAAGTTTAGATTCGTATTTTCCACGTGCAGCATGATTTTATTCTTTTATATGCACGCACAGACACATACCAGCCCATTTAACTTCGAGCCTCGGCCTTTAAGACCTTTAATGTGCCTCATCAGCTAAACCTCTGTGACAAGACAGCAGGTTAGAAAAGTCTTTTGTCAGGTGTCCTTACTGGGCTTCACCTGCTCAAAGCCACAACACCAACTGCATCGTATCAACTGCAGAAGACACTGATTAAGATTTTATTTTCATGAAACTGTCGATTTTTACGAGTTTGGCTTTAAAAAAAAATCACCTCAGAGTGACTTCAGATTTATGCTCTGCAAAGGTATTTTAAAGTTTAAAGCTGATATTTTACTGGCAGTATCATCATGATCTACTGCATCCAGCTGACTTTGATTTTAGAGTCCAAGTGACAACTGCTTCGTACAGGTTACAACCTTTTTGAGGAAATTAAATGACCCCGAACCGTCAAACACAAACTCAGCCAAACAGGAACATTTTTGCGTAATGATAGTTATTTGCCGGGGCCTAACGACATGATGGACATTTTCCGCTCATCCCTGTGTCCATCCATACATCAGACCATACATACATCCGTCCATCCATACCTGCAGGGGCCATCAAGGAAACAATAGACAGAGAGGATAGTTGTTTTAAGAGGAGGATCTCCACCTCTTTTTTATTTGAAGGGAAGACACAAGCCTTATTATCCTGCCTGTGACAGCCACAAATTACTGCTGGCTCCCCGGCTCGGCATCCACATCCACATGCATGAATGGACAGACACAAGCCTCTCTCTCTCTCTCTCTTTTTACAAGGCTCTCTCTCTCTCTCTGTGTTTGTCTTTTACTCGTTCCTTATGAACCTGCTTTACTCACTGACATCACGGTGGTCTCTGTGTGACATGCAACCTGCAGTCTAACCTCCAACCTGGGTTTAAAGGCCGAGGGTAACTTTATGTTTTGGTCCGAACCGGTCGTGTTAGTTCACGTTCTGGACTTTGAGAATGAGGCTTAAGTTGAGGTAAGGGGTTAAAGTTAAGCGTTTAGCTGAGGAGGTTTAATTCAGGATTAGGAGTTACGAAATTAATATAGGCTCTCATGCATAGTGATACAAACATTTTTGTGTGTCGGTGTGTGTGTGCCGGTAACCCAACCCTCGTCAGGGCCCATCCTGGGCGGCCCTAATTGGCCCTAATGCCGGCCTCGGTCTGCACTGCTTTCATGGCTGTAATTAGGCTAATGGAGGGCGCCGGTGCCAGACTGCGAGCCAGCCCAGAGGTCAGTAGCCAGCGGGCCAGCGGACTGCGGCCAGGCAGCCGAGAGACTGGGAGAACAAGGACGCCTTTGGAGGGTGGGCAGAGGCTGAATGGCCACCGGTAATGGTCATAGTGACAGTCGTGCTGGCGAGGGAGGGAGGGGGGGGCGGGCTAGAGATGACAGACGTGATGCCAAAATGGCATCTACTTCCTCTCACATGAACCTTTCGATGAGAGTTTTGTTTACAGCCGTGGAAACCTCCAATAGACGTTTACTGATTTTCTTTTTCTTTTTTTTTAACTTCATATTATAACGAAGGGCTGGAAGTCAAATCCCCTAATGAATCGCAGCGGAGGATCTCGCAGGATATTTCCATCTAAGCTGACACTTTGTGACCTACCGTATCGTAATTATAGTAATTCATCACATTTATGAGACAACAATACAAGTTCAATCATGACTCATCATCGCTCCCCTCCGCCTGCAGAAACCCAGCCCGCTTACAACGTGCTCGGAGGTGCAGAGGCCTTTGTCCCGCCAGGTTTTAGTGACTTGACGCCCCCCGTTCCCGCTCACCATGAACGTGGTGTTGCGTTTGTGTACGGCCGTTTCCCCCGTGTCTGCGCACGAGCGAGAAAACGTGGATTGATAATTAAATGGCAGAAACGTGCACACGCAGCCAAAGTGTTTTGTAATCTAAGAGGCTTAACACAGCAAGGCTTCAACACTGCAACACCACCGCGATGCCTCAGTCCGCCACCACCCAGATTTCATTTCAAGGGTTCCTGCTTAAAGTCTTACTTACTTAAGGAGGAAGAAAAAAAAAATGACTACACTGCATATTTACCCCATCAAACACCCCCCCCCCATCTTCATCTCTCTCTCATTTCCTTCTCGTCTTTTTTTTGTCAGATGACTGCAATATCCAATTTCAATTAGCTTATCTCCCCCACCTCCCTGTAATGGCTCTTGTCTTCCGTTATCACCTTTATTGGCTCACCTGCCTATCACTGTGGAGACGGGCCTCGACTGGTGGCTACTGGAGAGTGTGTGTGAGTGTGTGTGAGAGTGTGTGTGTGTGTGTGCAGGTTACAGGAGGTTGTGGTGGACATTAGGTGATAAATACTCCAAAGATAGCGATTATGTGATGACGATGTGAACTGTCATGTGTGTTACATAAGGGCGTAATACATTTATATTTATGGTGTTTCTTGTCCTTCATGTTATAGAACTGAGGATATTCACTGTAACATAAAGCCTGTCTGTAAAACGCTCATCCATGCATTAGGAAAGAGGTCGCTTTACTTTTTGCATGGTGCTATAATGTCCTATTAGCATGTGCTCTCAGATGAGGTAAAGTATGGGCAGCCAAAGGGCTTGATTGTCATGTTTTACATACTGTATGGAGCAGGAATGTAAAGCATGCCCCCACCGCCCCTCCCTCTTCTCTTTGATCACCTAAATTAACCACCTTAGGATATTTTACCTCCTTTTCTTTAATGGCGACCGGCACTGGAGCGAGAGATGAGATTATTATGATGGTAAATATTGAAGTATGTCCAATATCACTCCGAGATTCACTCTCAGCGGCGCGGCGGAGGCATCATTTATCGTTCTGATATTGAATTTCACAAATACTGCAAAAAACAGAGACGGGGGGGGGGGAACAAGTGGTTGGAACGCGAGGAAGGAAGAAGCCCAGAGACGACGACGACGACAAAATAAATAAAAAATGAGGCTGGGAAAAAGAAAAAGAAAGAAAAAACAGAGGAGGCAACAGAATGCTTCCTTGTGTCTTCTGGCGGTTTAGCTTTTGTTTGAAATGAAAATTCAGAGTGTTTGAGGGATTACAGTGGATTGGCAGGCCCATGGGAGCCAAGCAGTTATCTGTACACCAGTAATATGGAGTATGGTAATCATTGTAGTGTGAGTGTGTGAGTGTGTGTGTGTGTGTGTGTGTGTGTGTGTCTTCTATTATGAACCGATGAGTGGCAATTCAAACAAACACACAATGTGGTCAATCATAAAAAATATAAAAAGCTTTTTTCCTTTGACCACATTTTCTCCTTCACCTTTACCAGCGATGAAATTCTTCAAAATCAGATTTTTTTTTTTTTTTTTTCCAATTACACTTTTTATTCTCTCCTTCACTGGGTCACCTCCTTTCCCCCCCCCCCCCCCTGCCATCCTCCCTCCCTTTCCTTCGTCCATACATTCACCGCTTCATTCCTTCATTTTCCCTTCATCCCTGCCAGTGGGGCAGAAAAACCGCCGCCACGCTCCATCAGTCTTGAGAGGCGGTAATTTTAGGTTTGTGTCCAACTTCAGATTAATGTCTGTATTTTGACTTGTAGTTTAGAAGCTGGGGGAGTGTCGCCCTCAGTGTGTGTGTGTGTGTGGGTGTGTGTGTGTAAATCACTAAGTGTGTGTGTGTGTGTGTGTGTGTGTGGTTTATGGGCGCCACACCCTTCCGCTGACTGCTCGCTCACCTTGTCCATTAGGGGGGTCAGTGGGAGGTAATGTTGTGGTTGAAACATACCTGTGGGGCTGACCTCGGTACGAACATAAACACCGGCTTTACACAGACACACATCTGACACATTCCTCAACACACACACACACACAAACACACACACACACACACACACACACACACACACACACACACACACACACACACACTTTCTTTGTTTCCCTTCTCTCTTTAGGTTTAATTGTTTTTCCGAATCATTTACAGGATTTCAAAATCAAAGAACAAAACGTCCTTTATCAAAAACAAACACACTAAAGTTTAGACCCACAAACTAACCACTACAACAGCTGATCATTTTCTCTGAAGGCATGCACTTCCTGTTCTGTGTAACAACAGGGACCGTTGTTCCTCATCTTAAAACAAGTGTCTGCTGTTTTCCTAAAGAGATTCAGATGCGCCTCTTCTGAGGAGAAACCAGGGTTTGGATGTAAAGTCCCTCCTAAGTTTTAGTAACTACCTGTTAGAGTCGCACCTTAAACTAGAGGAGTGTCTTTGCTAATACTGATAAAACACTCACGTATAAATCAGCTGCTCCCTTTTTCTCCGTCATTCATCTTTCTTATTCGTATTACTCTCACCACACACACACACACACACACACACACACACACACACAACCTACCGCCTGACAGAGAGCTCACAAAAATGTCTTCAGTGTAATAACAGAAGCAATTTCTCCATCAGAATTAGTTCAACCACCATATCCTGTAATGCACTGTAATTTAATACTGTTCCAATTCGCTGCAGATTTGTGTTCGGCTCACATGCCTCTGCCGTTCTCAGGTCTCGTTGGACGCAGAGTTTATAAAATCACCCATAGAGCTGAAGTACCTCTGTCTCATTCTAAAAATACTATTACTCCTCCTGTACACAGACATGAAGGTAATGCTACCCCCCCCCCCGACTCTCTCCCCCTTCTTCTGTCTCCATTACCGCCTCAGTATTTGTGTCCAAACACTGCGTCCCATAACACACGTTAGTATTCGTCTCCAGTTTAGCTGCTTTAATATTGTGTGCAGACAACACTTTTTTTTTTTTTTTTTTTGCACTGTTGTCGCATAAATATGTGTCAGGCCAAAACAGATGTGCCCCGATGCAACATTGCAGTTTGTGTGTCCAGTTTCATTTTCTTTCTGATGGATACAGTTTCTCGGTCTGTAAACACAGGAAAAGGTCAGAGCGGCGATGATGAAAGAGGAGCAAAGTGAATCCACTAACAGGTGATTAAACAGTGCGAACACGCTTCCTTTAAATGACGTAGCGACCTAATGTGATGCACTTCCTGTTAAAACACAATTTTGGGCATGATGGGAATAACACAGCTCCAAAAAAAAAAAAAAAAAATGGCGGCGACCTTATTCGCTTGATGTTTTAGTTCGGCTACTCGCTATGATTTGTTCGGCATCGTGGAAACAGAAAGAAGGGCAAGTGAGATACGTGCAGCTCAACAGTTGTCTTAACAAATAACGCTTTAATCTGCAATACGTGTGTGTAGCTACCAACAGCAGCTGGACACACGAGCTACGACTCTGCGTCAGGGCGAGAACACGTCACATCAGCAGAACAGATGTGTCACTCCCTCGGGATTCAGAGGGGCAAAACTAAAACAAAATAAAATATGCTCCGGTCTGCCGTAGTACAAAGTGATTCCACTTATACAGGCGCAAAGTACTACAACAGGAAAACCATAGTGAAGTTTCAATAAGCCGATCAGACTCAAAACATATTGATTTAAAGATGTTATCGTTACGACGTCATGGACAAAACCTTATGACTGTTGTCATGAACGTATGGAAGACGATGTGGAACAACAACAAGGACCAACGGTGTTATTAAACTTAATTAAAGTTAACAGAGTCATTACACTGTAAAATGTTCCATTTAACTGGAGTCAACGTTAACCAGATATTTTTGTTTTATCCGCCACAGTGCATGAAGTCAATGCACGTCAATCATCTTCAATTTGCCGCTAATTGGTTGACGAAGCGGCATCCCGTCTGATGGCATTGTAGGCTAAACGGTGAAAATGATTAAAGAGGCACCTGAGACACGACCAACTCACCTGAGCCCCACCCACCGCTAACCCCACCCACCCACCCCCACCCCGCTTCAAACACACAAAGAAGTATTTGATCTATGGCAGGAATGTGCGAGTGCACTGTGCTGACCAGGATTAAAATCCTCTGAGCGCAGAAGAAAAGCCACTTCATTAAAGCTGCAGTTTAGTCTAATTTGCTAATTACAGGGCTTGTTTTCTTATATTTTGGAGGCAGGGTTTGTCTTTAGTGTGTGTGTGTGAGCATGTGATTACATGTATGCAAACAACACACATCTGTTACGGCTTTGAAGGCAGATATCCACATGTAGTGAGTGAATATCTCGAGCGTTTCTTTGTTTTGAATGAGATCTTACATCATCATCATCTCCACCGACATCCAGACCGATGAAACGCCATTTTCACTGCAGGTTTAAGTTGATTTTAATGAATTAAAATAATAAAATATTGATGTTTAGTCATGTAAAATTGGCTGCACTGTAGGTATAAGTGTGTGTGTGTGTGTGTGTGTGTTGTCAGCAGTGTGTAGCTATGTGTGAACACAGGCCGCCCTCTCTGCTCTCCCCTGGTCATTAGACATGTGTCAGTGAACAGAGAGCTGATCAAAGTGTGTGTGTGTGTGTGTGTGTGTGTGTGTGTGTGTGTGTGTGTGTGTGTGTGTGTTGGTGGGCCCGACAGCCGCGGACCTGTCTCTAATTGGCTGGGGAGGAAACTTGTAATGAAAGGCTATTAGCCCGGCCAGGAACCTTGGAGCAGCCAGGCGCACACCAACAGAAATTGCTTTTTGGTTAATGGACAGTCTTCTCCCTTCTCTCTCTCTCTCTCTCTCTCGTTCGTCCTCTTTTTTTGACTTTTCTGAAAATGTACCCCCCCCCAAAAAAAAATATATAAATAAATAAAATAAAATAAAAAGGTTTGAGACGTTTTGTTGAAGGATCCTGGATTCTGTCGGCCAACTGTTTCTTCATCTCCGATTTCCCCCGCCATTTTTAGACCTAGTGTAATTTTATTCTTCACTGAATCTTGTGACAGAATACATGAATTGCTGTCGTCTTCTTCTTCTTTTTTTTTTTTTTTGCTTTTTGCTTTAACCACTCCAATAGGGGAAAAAAAAAAAAAAAAAGGCGAGCTGAAGTGGTGGATGAATGAACTTGACCCTGTGTTTTTTATTTTTTTTGTACCGTCATAAAAGAGGGAACGGAGACGAAGGTCACCTACCTAGCGCTGCCTTTGTCACTTCGCCAGGGAAAGACAAAAACCCCTGCAGCAGACAGCGGGAGAGAGAGAAAGAGGGGAGAGGGCCGCTCTTCTTCTTCTTCCCTTCTTTTTCTCGCTCTGTCTGGCCGGCTTTTGTTCGCCACTCTGGAGTTATATATCATGTACGCGATGCATGAAGTTCACCTTGTCAGAGAAACCCAACACAACCCTGCTGCCGCCGGTCACTGAGAGTGTGTGTGTGTGTGTGTGTGTGTGTGTGTGTGTGTGGTGTGTGTGTGTGTGTGTGTGTGTGTGCAGGGTTTGGCCGATTATGGAATGCATAATACAGCTCAGGTGTGAGGCAAACCTGTCATCACCCACATTGCTGAGATTGCACGTGACCCTTTTGATTCCAACTTCTTTATTTTACACTTACCTTTTTCCTCCTCCTCCCTTTGACCGCGTCTACATGCATGTAATCTGTGTTGATAGAAAGCTCTGGAGAGATCTTCATGCCCCCCCCGCCCTCCCCTCCTCTCCCCTCCCTCCCTCCCACCACTCGCCCCCACCACCAAGTGAAGAAGTGCCTCTGCCAGGCTTCGCCCAGGGTTAACCTCACACACAGCACAGTCCTTCCCTCCACACAGATTCCTTCTCATCTCCATTCAAAAGTGGCCTGGATTCTTCTTCACACTCCATTCTCACTTATCCTTGCATTTTGTCCAGGCAATCTTCGAAAAGAAAAAAAATCATTTTTCTTTTTTTAATCTGAAAGTCTTCTCCTGGTAGATTTAAAAGACATAAGGATGAAAGAGTTGGCTTTAAAATCTATCCACTTCCCATACGCACAGGAAAAGATGTGAATTCAAACACTATGGAGTCTTGGAGTACACAAAAAAATAAATAAATAAAAAAAAGAAGAGAGGAAATTGTCATGACAAAAGTTGTATGACTTTGATAATGTTATGAATTTACTTGAACTGCTGCGAAGAGGACGGAGCTTTGGGATCAAAGATCAAAATGTCTCAGTTGTGGAGCACAGAGAGCAGATCTGCACGTAATAAATACATTATTTTAGCTTGTAGCAGCACGGATATAATGATGATGAAATATCTCCACAACTACATGAAATTTACCACAAACGTTCAACATCCAAAACAAATGTAGCTTAATAACTTCGGTGATTCCCTCACTTTTCATTTCTACTTGTTAAACACCTCAAAAGAATCTAAGCTAACTAGCTACAAGCTAACACAAGCTAAAAATGATGACAAGCTTGAAGTAATTAGCTTGCTAGCATGCTAACACTGCTTTTTTTCCCCCTCCACTTTTTGCTTCATCAGTGGTAAAAATATAAGATTAGTTAATATTACATCGACTTTCTAACCTCACAGGGGGAGCGAGCATGGCTATGGATTGATAGAACTCCCACTGAGAGAAGATTTATTGATTAAGAATGAAACTCCAAAATTCAGCTTTGTCAACAAACGGGTGGTTAAACTTTTTGTACTGCTCTATACGTCTTCAACAGGGATTTATAACTTGAGTAGAGACATCACGAGCAGCACTCACCATTACAGCGCCTGACAGCATTAGCATACACGGATGCATTTGCAAGCGACATATACACGCACACACACACACACACACACACACACACACACACACACATATGAAGCAAGTACAGTGACGCCGCCGCACAAACAGCCCGACAATAACACCAGCGATTCTCCTTCAGAAATCTAGCCACCGAGGCCCGGCTTTCAGATGGAAATATGTTTGTGTGTCATCCTGCCACACAAAAGGGGAGGGAGTGTTGAGGGGGGGGGAGGGAGGGAGGGAGGGGGGAGTATGAGAGCGGGGGTCCAACCAGTGATTACCTCTTAAATACATATGGATGCGGCCCTTTGAATGGCGGCCTATTGAGCGGGAGATTGGGTTAAATTAGATGTTAATCATTTCCGTTCTCCTGTTGGTGAACCGATAAGGGCTTCAGGACCACCCCTCCACAAGAGATACGCTTGGAAAAAAAAAAACTCTCTACCACCGACCCCCCCCCCCCCACACACACACACACACACACATACCTCTTCCCCTTTTTTATGGTAATGCAGGGAGTGTGCCTCCCCATTTAGATTTTTGACTCAGTCTCTGTGTCCCTTAGAGAAACGCCGATCGTTCGCTCACTGCATTTAATAACAAA